>NC_064626.1:1005166167-1005469197 GCF_023864275.1 Schistocerca cancellata
TCTCAAACCATTTGCACAGAGACTGGTGAGGAATTAGTATGTTTTAGGTATAATCAATCACTTTTCACATTATCTGGCAATGATTGCTGTCCTGAACCAACTAGCAGAGATAGTAGCTCAGGGTCTGGTGAACCACTGGATTTTAAAGTTTGGGACACCAGAAACAGCAATAACTGATCAGGGTACCAATTTCATGTCAGAGTCAGTGAAACACTTTTGTAGGCTTCTATTAATTTGGAAATTGAAAACAACAGAATTACATCCACAAGCAAATGAGGGGATGGAGCAGATGCATGGAACCATAGGGAAAATGTTCAGTTATTTCATTAATAGTGATCACAGCAGCTGAGATGCTCTAGTATCATATGTGATATTACACTATAACTAAAAAATGTATCTAACAAGGAACTCCTTGAGTGTGAGGTTGCAAAAGACCAATAATGTTTACAGCATTTGATGCCCCATATATTGTCTACCATGCAACCACAATATTGGCTGCTAGTGACAACAGGGGAGGGGACTGTGGAGATATCCTATGGTGAGCACAGTATGGGGCTACAAAGAATAGTTGAACTGCATAGTCAACATGTAACTCTGGGCTACAAAGAATAGTTGAACTGCATAGTCAACATGTAACTCATAACAGTGCTACAGTGCTGGTGGTGTTGATACAAAGGAGAGCAATGGCAACAATAAATACAGCAAACATTCATTATATCCACAACAACAGTTGTTGAAGTTGACATTTTGTCAGGAAGGAACCCAAGGAATTTCACAAAATGAAAAAGAAGTGACAGATGAAATATTAGTGTTTCTGCAAGATGAGTCAGTGGAATGTATGGTGCCATATATGCTTGACTGCGTGGACAGTGTACATGATGAGTACAATGATGATGAAAGTGCTTAACAAGAGAAAATGATATTGAAACAGGTGTCAAGCAATGTAGTTCATCAAGGTGCCACCAGTCCTGTCTCCAGTGAAACATAGTAAAGGACAATTTTTGTACGAGTGGTACTTAACATAATTACACCCATGAAAGATCATCCACAGCATAGTAAAACAAAATTATGAACAGATTTCCAGTAAGTCAACAGCAATATGTCCATGTAGTGCATAAGAGAAACTACAGATATTCAAGGGAGGACAAGATACACTTGTTACAAAAACTGGTGTTTATGTGTTTCTGGAATGTTCAATACAATTTAAAGGGCATGCATGATAGTGACCTACTACGTTATGCACATCAGATGGTGGTTACAGTGATTCCAATGGAAGCAGTGTACAGTTCCATAACTTCAAACAGTGATACAGAATTGGAAGACACAAGATAATAAAATTTCAGACAAAGCATTGGCCTGGCGATGCACAGCAGACTGCAGAATTGATCCAAACATTTTTAGATGATATAAACAAACTTATCCCATCATTACATAAGGAATTTGTTTTCAACTCTGTCTAAACAAAATTTGAAGAGGAAAGGAACCCTGGAAATTAGATATACCAAGAGAATCGTATCAAATTCACTTAACATCAATGCCTTAATCCATTCGTACACAATCATGTTGACTGTTAATCTGGATTGTACATTAGCTGGAAAGTTATTTATTGTGGGGTGATAATTTGGAGGTGTTCTCCTCCAGATGATTCTTTCTCATGTGCATGACCTTGCAGGGGTAGTAGGGAATATTTACATCACAGGAAGCTAGAGTGGGAAAATGGGTGGGAGAGAACTCTCCATGGTATGAGCACTGCTTTTGGCCAACAGCTGCTCAAAATAACTTGCTTTTGCTTGATTCCTGATCTGAATTTAAAAATCATACTCCTGCAGAGCAAGCTATCTCTCCTGAAAAGTGTGTGACATTGCAGTTCCTAAGACCTGGAACCACTGGACAAACTTAGCCTGTGAATGTTTGTTTTTTCCATGACTATAAAACATACTATCACACTATCTGCAGCTACACCTGCAAGGATAGCCAGTTTCACATTCAGCTGCATGCCATCACAATCCATTCGTTTGCATCACCCCATTACTCCAATATGATTTTATGTGTGTTCCTTAAGAGAAGATACCTAGCTGAACATCATGCATGGTGTGCTACTTCAAAGAAGTTTGTCTTCAATTTTGGTGTGAACCTTTGGGATCACTGTCATGCACCATTTTTCATTCAGTGTTCATGGTGTGGTGCAAGTTAATGGTTTGTTTGCACATGTCTTGAATGTTGATGCTGTCCATTTTGTGAATTGTAATACATACATCCCATAGAGGGTTGATCCCTACAGCTCCAAGATACTCATTTTGCATTGCCCTCCTGATGCATATGGTAAGCCGTTAGCAGCTAACATTTTTCCTGTCACAATTGTTAACACAACAGTTTCAAATTAGCCTTGGACTGGACTTGTGACCTTGCATTCAAGGGGTTCCTTGTAAGTATGGGACTGTTTCTGTAAGAGGTTATTTATGGTAAGAAGATGTGCTCCTCTTTCAAATTGTGTAAACTACCCCCTGGGGTAGACATATCAGCTGTTCATGATTTTGCTAAGAGATTGAGGGGCATATGGTCCCAGGCTAAAAAAGCAAATACAACAGCTCTTGAGTGGCAGGAAGGCAGTTGATAAAAGGCCAAGTTGCCCAACTAGATGTCAGGCAATGAATTCTGTTGACCAACCCTTACGAACCTAAGAGAGAAACAAAGAAATTCATTACGTGATACCAGTGGCGTTATCAGGTAATTGGAGTCACATCTCTGGTCAACTAAAGTTACAATTCTCACCTTGTATCACTGTGGTGTACATGGGATGAGTCTGCCCATTTAAGGGTGCCCTAGAAGCCCTGCTTCTGTTACCAGTGGCTTCTGCGAAAGAATGGAAGGAAGCAGGGCAGAAGATTAGTAAGACCGTAGTGTTACAGCAGCTTATAAGTATCCACTAACGTGATGATGTGGCCTAGTGAGTTAACTGGGACTAACCTCTGGGGCAAGATATTTGTGAACTTTATCTGATTTTTTTCTTATGAGCTTTTGGGAATGTGGAGGCATGTATTTTATGGTTAAGTTTACATGTGCAAGTATGGGGATTCAAATTATATTATGTTTTCCATGGGAGTAGACAACATTCCATTAGAACTACTGACAGCCTTGGGAGAGCCTGTCCTGACAAAACTCTGCCATCTGGTGAGCAAGATGTATGAGACAGGCAAAATACCCTCAGACTTCAAGAAGAATATAATAATTCCAATCCCAAAGAAAGCAAGTGTTGACAGATGTGAAAATTACCAAACTATCAGTTTAATAAGTCACAGCTGCAAAATACTAACTAGAATTCTTTACAGACAAATGGAAAAATTGGTAGAAGCTGACCTTGGGGAAGATCAGATTGTATTCTGTAGAAATATTGAAACACGTGAGGCAATACTGACAATATGACTTCACTTAGAAGATAGATTAAGTAAAGGCATACCTACTTTTCTAGCATTTGTAGACTTAGAGAAAGCTTTTGACAATGTTGACGGGAATACTCTCAAATTCTGAAGGTGGCAGGGGTAAAATACAGGGAGCGAAAGGCTATTTACAATTTGTACAGAAACCAGATGGCAGTAATAAGAGCCAAGGTACATGAAAGGAAAGCAGTGGTTGGGAAGGGAGTGATACAGGGTTGTAGCCTCTCCCCGATGTTATTCAATCAGTGTATTGAGCAAGCAGTGAAGAAAACAAAAGAAAAATTCAGAGTAGGTATTAAAATCTATGGAGAAGAAATAAAAACTTTGAGGTTCACTGATGACATTATAATTCTGTCAGAGACAGCAAAGGATTTGGAAGAGCAGTTGAATGGAATGGACAGTGTCTTGAAAGGAGGATATAAGATAAACGTCAACAAAAGCAAGACGAGGATAATGGAATGTTGTCTAATTAAGTCGGATGATGCTGAGGGAATTAGATTAGGAAATGAGACAAAGTAGAGTGGATATAAAATGTAGACTGGCAATGGCAAGGAAAGTGTTTCTGAAGAAATTTGTTAACTTTGAGTATAGATTTAAGTGACAAGAAGTTGTTTCTAAAAATATTTGTATGGTGTGTAGCCATGTATGGAAGTGAAACATGGATGACAAATAGTTTGGACAAGAAGAGAATAGAAGCTTTTGAAATATGGTGCTACAGAAGAATGCTGAAGATTAGATGGGTAGATCACATAACTAATGAGGAGGTACTGAACAGGATTGGGGAGAAGAGGCATTTGTGGCACAACTTGACTAGAAGAAGGGATCGGTTGGTAGGACATGTTCTGAGGCATCAAGGGATCACCAATTTAGTATTGGAGGGCAGCACGGAGGGTAAAAATTGTAGAGGGAGACCAAGAGATGAATACACTAAGCAGAACAGGTGAAAATCCAACACAACTGTCAGAAAGAGCAAACGAGGCTCTCAGTAATGTCCACAACTGGTCATTAAAAAATAAAGTAACCCTAAATGTAAAGAAAACGAACTATATTAACTTCCAATTGAACAAAAAACACAATGCCACTAGAATAAAAGTTAATAATAATGAATTAGATTGTGTAACAAGTACCACATTCTTAGGGATGAATGTAGACAGCCAACTGAAATGGACAAACCATGTCAACATTTTGGCAAAGAAATTATCCACAGCATGCTAAGCTCTTAGAATCCTTCCACCGGTATGCAATAATACCTGTCTTAAAATAACATATTACAGATATCTACACTCAGTCCTCAGCTATGGGATCATGTTTTGGGGAACAAGTGCCAGTAACATACAAATTGTGTTCAAAGTACAAGAAAGAGCCATAAGGATAATAACAAACAGCAACAACAGGGCCCACTGTCCAGAATTATTTAGAAAGCTAGGCATTCTAATTGTTTCTTGTGAGTATACCTTTCAGAACATAATGTTCAGTAAGAAAAATCTCAACATGTATAACACAAACAGCCTAATACATGACCATGAAAAAAGATCTTGTCACCACCTCCATCTAGATAGAAAGAACAAGGCAATATTTTATAATGGGATAAAACTGTATAACAAACTACCACAGGAAATTAAAGAAATAAATGAGCCCCTCACTTTCAGACAAAAGCTTAAAACCTTCTTAGTAAGTAAAAGTTGTTATACTGTAAAAGAATATTTAACATAGATGTAGATTATTAGCAACATATCACATTATCACCAAAATATGATGTAATTATAAATGTATGTATGACTAGTTATAAAAATATGAGAAATCTGTTTCATTGTAAATGTAAATGTGTGCTCATGTATTATAAACTGACAACATCCATACAATATATATTGTTCCACGGATGAATAAATAAATAAATAAATAAAAGATTCAGAAGGATGTAGGTTGCAGTAGGTACTGGGAGATGAAGAAGCTTGCATAGGATAGAGTAGATGGAGAGCTGCATCAAACCACTCTCAGGACTGAAGACCACAACAACAACAACAACGTTTTCCATTTATGCACAAGGCTTACAAATGAGGGTAAAGGGAACATTTAACTACAGTTGAAGTATGTGTTTAGGTAATATATTAAAGGAATTTTTAGGAGAGATGGTTCAAATGGCTCTGAGCACTATGGGACTCAACTGCTGTGGTCATTAGTCCCCTAGAACTTAGAACTACTTAAACCTAACTAACCTAAGGACAGCACACAACACCCAGCCATCACGAGGCAGGGAAAATCCCTGACCCCGCCGGGAATCGAACCCGGGAACCCGGGCGTGGGAAGCGAGAACGCTACCGCACGACCACGAGATGCGGGCTTTTAGGAGAGATTTCTATTTATGAGGTAGGTGTAATGTTCTTACTAACAATACAAGCTAAGCATGTTTAATTTGCACTGGTAGGAAACATCAGTGTTATGTTGCTTATTTTGTGTTCTGGGTACTTGTCATAGAAATGATGGTCTGGGTGAAAATAGCTGGGCAGATATGTAACAGAAAGTAGGTTCTTAATGCAAGAAAGAGAGAGAGAGAGAGAGAGAGAGAGAGAGAGAGAGAGACAGATTTAGACTTGGCTATTTAGTTTCAAGGTTAATGATTCTTTGTACTTCTGGAAAATGGGTTGTTTTTTAAGCAGACTTATTCACTTAAGATAGGCAGCTCTGAATTAGTTTCTACTTTTTAATATGTGTGATGTACTATTAGTTGCACCTAACAGGAAGCTAAAAACAATACTCTCCACTTCAGAATTGCCGCAGCACCAAGTCAGGCAAATTACAGCGTGCCCTACGAAGCTGGTACGTATGTCCCCAGGTCATCTGAACTCAACCTGTTCTGCATGAAGAACTTGGACTGAGTGTTATTGGGCAGTGATTGTGGGCAGAAACGAATATTTCTAAATGATAGCCTCACATTAGCTCTTTTCAGTGGCAAATCAAGTAATTATTATCAGCAAGGATGGTTAAGTAACACGCAAAGATTAGAGTTGTAAGGACAAGACCTAACAACCCATGGAACTCATTGTGTCATCTCTAGTCCCTCATTTTGGCTACTAAAACCCATTACGAGATCCACATCCTTGAACACCACCTATTCCTTATCCTACCTACCCGCTATTCACTTCGAATCTCTCCCCAGGAAGAACCTGACCTACATGAATGCTACCCTGGACTCAACCCTTTGTGCCTCCTTACACCAAATATTATCCACACAGAATGGTCAGATTTTGATGCAGTTACTATTTGAGCATATAAAACAGTGTCATAATGAACATCAGAACAGGCTCGTCACATGGGGAACCTTCACATCAATCACACTAGTATTTTTGCTAATGCTGGACACTGTCTAATAGCATCTCACATGTAGAGTCATACCAATTCCACCCATACTTACCTGCCACCTCCTGGGGTATACTAATTGCGTTAGCATCCATGAGGATGAAGCTTAGCAACAGGGTCTCCCACACATGGTGTCAGCCAGAAACTAACAGAATATGTGAGATGAACTGTGAAAGGTTAACTTGTTCCAGCAGAGAGAATTTGGAGGGCTGAATTCTTCCAGGAGAGGAAGAGTGTATTGGTGTGACACTAACGCAAGAGGGCTTGTTGCCACAGGTAGTGACTTGCTGTAATGTGCTAGTGCAGCACTGCACTATGGTGCCCACTTAAGCCCTGCTGCCTGCCTTTCATCCAGTGACCAGTGTGCCACCAAAACCAGGATCCTTGGGCACATGGCTTGCAAAGGCATTTGCAGCAGGCACACCACAACAAAGCAGCTTTGACATGTATAAATACAGGCCATCCAGCCAGGCTGGTTATCGAATTGGTGATGGCCACTGCCAGGGGGTTCAGCCACAGCACTGATGGAATGAGGATCAAACTGAGGTTCTCGTAGCCACTGAGCCACAGCGAGTCTGCCAGTAGCAATTGCCAGACAGAAGTTCGCACCCTGCACATCTACTCTCCTGTCACTCCTGGGACAGGCTGTCAGTGCATCTTGAAGTAGGGCTGGCCATACCAGTCTGCCACATCAGCTACTGATGCAGCTTAGCCACCAGCTGGGAATTATTAACTACATATAGTTCTATTGCACCTATATCATTCTGGGCACTGCGGCTGCAGGAATCTTCACAACAGTGCTTTACCACTGAGGTTTATGGACCAATGTCCACTATCTATCTCCTGCCAGATATGGGCATGAGTTATTGCAATGAAGTGTTGGAAAGTATATGAAAGGATTCTGCTGACAATGAGCTGCTTGTGACTCACATGACCCACCATCCTCTCTCAGAGAATACCCACCATACTCTTCAATTCATGAAAAGACTATAATTATTAGGAATAATTGGTGTAGCTAATGAATGGTTCCATTGGGTACAAAGAGTAGAGATAACGAAAACCTCAAGTAATCAAGCAATGGAGAATCCAGGATGGAATGTAATAGTATTATGAAAAGGGCAGTTGCTACTCACCATACAGGGGAGATGCTGAATTACAGATAGGCACAACAAAAAGACTGCCAGAAATTGAGCTTTCAGCCAACAAAGCCTTCATCAAAAATAGACAACATATGCACACACACTCATCCAAATGCAGTTCACACACATGACCACAGTCTCAGGGTGCTGAAGCCAGACTGGCTCATTTCTGACAGTCTTTTTGTTGTGCCTACCTGCAACTCAGCATCTCCCCTATATGGTGAGTTGCAACTATCCTTTTCATAATATTGTTACAGACATCAAGTAACATTACACTTTTAGTGAAAAACTTATCAGAACCAAAATCTATTGATACAGGAGTTCCTCAGCATAGCATATTAGGACCAATATTGTTTTTGAACTTCAGTGGTGTTAGTCATAGTCAGTAATAGGGAAAATGGTCTTTGTTGATGAAATCAATATTATAATGACTGAGAAAACAAGAGAACTCCTTGTAGAGAAAGCAAATGAAAACTCAAGGAAGTTTACAGTTGGCCAGTACCAGTATGCAATAAAGTGATATTGAACATATGGAAAACAGATTGCATGAATTTCAGTTTGACGAGGAGGAAAATGATATTGTTAAATTAAATGCTGATGATACTTATGAAAAAACACAAAAATTCTAAAGATGTGTGTGGTGTTCTCTTGTGAAATAAAGTGTGTAGGGTGTGTGCAGTGACTGACAGAGCAAAATGAATGACCAATGTTGCGCTGGCATTTTACATGATCGAATAACTTTCTTGCAAAATGGTACTGTACAGGATGGTTACAATCAAACTTTTGATACTTGACCCAGTGTAGATGGAAAACTGTTTACTATATGGGTACGCAAGTGTATAGGAATGATTTTCAGCATGTGTGATCCAGGATTGCATTGTTTGTAGTGTTAGTGTCATGACTTGCCATTAGGTGCTGATCCTGCTATGGCAACGCAGAGCTGAATCATGAGTGTCAGTGTGCATTACATTTGATGATGGTTAATGTAGTTCTGGACAAGTTGAGCAGGGCTGTACAGCAATAGTGCTGCTCCTTTTTGCAAGTATCAATGTATTAAATGAATAATAAGAGGTCTTCTTTCTGCATGGGGTTTGAAGAACATAATTTGTTAGTTCGAATTAACTGGCAATTCAGGAATTGATCCTGGGAGAGGTCATCAGTCAACTGCACAAAAAATTGTTCAAGCAGTTACAGCTGCCATGGCTGAAAATGTTGGACACAATATGCAGCCTTCAAGCAGTGCACAAGCTGTGGCAACACAGTTGATCATTCTACCATCCACCAATTGAAAAGTGCTGCAAGTAACTGTGAAATTGTATATCTACTGCATATCCAGACTGTTGTGGACTCAGATGGCCATAACATTGAGCAACATTTGTAATCTGAACTCTCTCACGTGAAAATTAAAATATGTTTCTTTTAATGGTTTATTCACTATTTCTTTCCACATCTCCATGCAATTATTTCTGTAATGTAGCAACAGAGTGGTGATGCTGGGGTTTACAGCAATATGTAATAACACTCCAATGAGTAAAGTTCCACCTTTTTGTTACACACAGATATTTTAACACAATATGTGTTCCAGAGGTAAACCCACAATTAGCCTTACAAGAAAACACAGCATACTCAGTGCTGAACAAATAAAGCTATTTATTTTTATTTTTTAATAAAACTTTTAAGATGAATGAGCAGGGAAAAATTTCAAGTTAAACTTTCATACCCTTTTATCTTTAAGAAACAACTAATATTAAGACAGCAGCTAATAACATAAGCACCCACATATAATCTTTGCATAAAATACAAATCCCATCAACTGACAAGGCAGGCACAAATCACACAGATCTCACTAACAATTGTAACAAAAAATTGTACATTATACAGATTTCAAATGTCTCTTAAGAGACGTTGCCACTTGTCAACCAAATCCTGAAAAACTTTGAATTAATAAATATCAAAAACATATACTATTTTCATTTAGTTATTATGTCAAATGTTCTAATGGTGATTGTAAAAAAACTTGTAAAGTATATGGGCAAAGATGCAGGAGAAAAATATGTTGAAATGTTGAAATAATAATCTAGAAAAATTAAAGAAATATAGAATTGAAATGTTCCAATAAAAAAGACTAAATAAGGTAAAACCAAATTAAAAAATTCAAAAATTTTGTTTTATTTGTGAAGAATAACTTTCTAAAGGAGAAGAAAGTAAGGGATTTTTGTCATTTACGAGGAAAATGTCGAGGAGCTGCACATGAAGATTGTAATCTTAATTGTCAAAAACCTAAATTTATTCCAGTTTATATTCATAATTTAACAAATTATGATGTTCATTTGTTAACTAAAGGATTGACAATACATACAAAATATTTACACTATTCCAAACAATGAACAAAAATATATTTCTTTTAGTAAAACAGTTGAATATGGATTAACATTAAGAGTTTTTGATACATTCAAATTTATGTCCTTTAGTGTTGATGTATTATCTTCTAATCTTACAAAAGCACAATTCTGTGAAACAAAACATTATTGGAAAGGTGAAATTCTAGATTTAATGATTGAAAAAGTAGTTTATCCATATGATTACATTCTGAAGAAAGATTAAAAGCAACAAAACTACCTAAAAAAGAATGTTTTTGTTCAAGACTTAATAAACCTAATGCAAAAGCTAAACACTATGGATATGCAAAAGTAGTTTGGAAATAATCAATATTAAAGGTTTAGATGAATATACAAAATTATATAATAAATCTGATGTTTTAAATATTGACAGATATGAGTATTTTTGAAAATTTTAGAGATACATATATTAAATCTTATAAACTTAATGAAGCTTGATGTTTTATTGCACCAGGGTTACCTTGGGAATCTATGTTAAAAATGACAAAAACTGAATTAGATTCATTAAACGATGATGACATGATATTATTTCTTGAAAAGGAATTCAAGGAGGAATTTGTCAAAGCATTAAAAGATATACTAAATAAAATAATAAATATATGTAAATTTTGATCAGAAAAACAATTGCAATATGTTACATACTTGGACGCAAATAATTTATGCGATTGGGCTATGTCTCAATTTGTACCATTAAAATATTTTTAGTGGTTAGATAGGAAATATTTTAATTCTGAAAAAATACTTAAAACACCAGACGATTATAAATATGGTTATATTTTAGAAGTTGATTTAGAAATCCAGAACATTACATGATTTACACAAGTATTTGGTATTAACAATGGAAGGAGGTAGTAAATTACTAACAACATTAAATAATAAAGAAACATATGTTTTATACTATAGAAATCTTAAACAAAGTTTAAAACTTGGATTAAAATTAACGAAAATTCATAGGATATTGTCATTTGAACAATCAGATTGATTGAAAAAATACATTGATTTTAATACAGAAATGAGAAAAAATGCTGCTAACAAATTTGAAAAAGATTCTTATAAATTAGTGACTAACCCTGCATACGGTAAAACAGATCTAAAATCTTGGAAATAGACAAAGTATCAAAATAATAACAAATCCAAAACAATACACGTATTACATTTCAAAACCAAGTTAAGAATATACTACTGTATATTCAGAAAATTTAATTGCAGTTCACATAAAAAGAACACAAATAAATTCAATAAAACATTTTAAATTGAAATGAATATTATAGATATTTCGAAAATAAATATGTATAATTTTTATTACATAGTAATGAAATGGAAATATGGTGAAAATGTTGATTTATATTATATCTATACAAACTCTTTTTATTTATGATATGAAAACCGAATATTTTTATGAAGATGTGAATTCAATGACAAGCAAATCTGATACAAGTGATGATCCTGAAAATAATATATATAGTTTTAACAAGAAAGTTTTAGAAAAAAGAGAGATGAAAATTGTGGAAAAATGATCTTATAACAAATTAGTTTATGATTAAAAATGTATGCCTATAAAGTTGGTAAAAAAGAAGAAGAAGAATCAAATGGAGTTAAAAAATCAGTTGTAAAAGTGAAATTAATTTTGGAGATTGTAAAAGTTGTTTAAATGATCAAAGAAAATAATAGAGATAAATAAATTTAAGTAGATCATTTCAATGTGAATTGTAAACATCTGAATGTAATAAAATGGTTTAAAGACCTCATGATGATAAACATATTATATTACAAAAGGGAATAAATGCTATACCATATGGCTATCATAAAATAAAAAAATTAAATCTGAACCCTCTAAAAGTATAAAGTAAAAAAACTTAACATAAAAAGAGCAAAAGTTAAATAATTTAAAAAATTAAATTTTATAATGTATATATGTATGATATTGCATTATATCAGGATGTTACAAAAAGGTCAAACTTCCAGGAAACATTCCTCACACACAAAGAAAGAAAATATGTCGACATGTGTCCGGAAACGCTTACTTCCCATGTTAGAGCTCATTTTATTACTTCTCTTCAAATCACATTAATCATGGAATGTCAACACACAGCAACAGAACGTACCAGCGTGACTTCAAACTCTTTGTTACAGGAAATGTTCAAAATGTTCTCCGTTAGCGAGGATACATGCATCCACCCTCCGTCGCATGGAATCCCTGATGCACTGATGCAGCCCTGGAGAATGGCGTATTGTATCACAGCCGTCCACAATACGAGCATGAAGAGTCTCTACATTTGGTACCGGGGTTGCATAGACAAGAGCTTTCAAATGCCCCCATAAATGAAAGCCAAGAGGATTGAGGTCAGGAGAGCGTGGAGGCCACAGAATGGGTCCGCCTCTACCAATCCATCGGTCACCGAATCTGTTGTTGAGAAGCGTACGAACACTTCGACTGAAATGTGCAGGAGCTCCATCGTGCATGAACTACATGTTGTGTCGTACTTGTAAAGGCACATGTTCTAGCAGCACAGGTAGAGTATCCTGTATGAAATCATGATAACGTGCTGCATTGAGCGTTGGTGGAAGGACATACTGACGAAACTATAATGAGCTGTAATATGGAAATTAAGCGTTTCCGGACACATGTCCACATAACATCTTTTCTTTATTTGTGTGTGAGGAATGTTTCCTGAAAGTTTGGCCGTACCTTTTTGTAACACCCTGTATGTATATTAAAAACTTTCTGAACTGTGGAACTTCACATGACAGTGTAACTGGACTGAATGTGGATAGGGAAGGTCTCCCACAGAATATACCAATTAACTTAGAACCACCATCCAAAGAAGAAATCACTAAAGCAGTCCAACAAAAACGAATGTTAAAGCTCCAGATCTGAACAACATTAGTCCAGAGTTACTTAAAGCCGATCCCTGTATAACAGCAGAAATTTTAGATCCGCTTCTGACAGCCATATGGCTTAATGAAAAAGAACCAAATGATCGAAACAAAGGCTTGTTAATCGAGCTCCGCAAGGAAGCACACCTATCGGTTTGTGATTATTGTAGAGGCAGCACCTTGCTGTCAGTCCCAAGTAAGATCCGCTCATGAATAATCCTAATTAGGATAAAAGCATATGTAGACAAGAAAATAAGAAGAGAACAAGCAGGAATAGGGGAAGGACGCTCTTACATCGACCACATAAACATTTTAAGAATAATAGCTGAACATTCATATGAATAGCAGTCACTACATGCGGTTTATGGACTTTGAAAGGCCTTCTAAGGAATAATTAGAACAAAAAAATGGAGCTCACTGCAAACGTTTGAAATGCCCAAAAAAACTACTCTTGCCAAGTGCATATGAAAACTACATGTGTCAGGTCCAACATAAAGGCCTGCTTTCAGATCCAATAGCAGTGAAAACAGGAGTTATGCAAGACTGCACGCTCTCACCAATACTACACTACTGGCCATTAAAATTGCTACACCAAGATGAAATGCAGATGATAAACGGGTATTCATTGGACAAATATATTATACTAGAAATGACATGTGATTACATTTTCGCACAATTTGGGTGCATAGATCCTGAGAACTCAGTACCCAGAACAACCACCTCTGGCCGTAATAACGGCCTTGATATGCCTGGACACTGAGTCAAACAGAGCTTGGATGGCATGTACAGGTACAGCTGCCCATGCAGCAGCAACACGATACCACAGTTCATCAAGAGTAGTGACTGGCGTATTGTGACGAGCCAGTTGCTCGGCCACCATTGACCAGACGTTTTCAGTAGGTGAGAGATCTGGAGAATGTGCTGGCCAGGGCAGCAGTCGAACATTTTCTGTATCCAGAATGGCCCGTACAGCACCTGCAACATGCGGTCGTGCATTATCCTGCTGAAATGTAGGGTTTCGCAGGGATTGAATGAAGGGTAGAGCCACGGGTCGTAACACATCTGAAATGTAACGTCCACTGTTCAGAGTGCCGTCAATGCGAACAACAGGTGACCTAGACGTGTAACCAATGGCACTCCATACGATCACACTGGGTGATACGCCAGTATGGCGATGACGAATACACGCTTCTAATGTGCGTTCACCGCGATGTCACCAAACACGGATGCTACCATCATGATGCTGTGAACAGAACCTGGATTCATCCGAAAAAATGACGTTTTGCCATTCGTGCACCCAGGTTCATCGTTGAGTACACTATCGCAGGTGCTCCTGTCTGATGCAGCGTCAAGTGTAACCGCAGCCATGGTCTCCGAGCTGATAGTCCATGCTGCTGCAAACGTCGTCGAACTGTTCGTGCAGATGGTAGTTGTCTTGCAAACGTCCCCATCTGCTGACTCAGGGATCGAGACGTGGGCGCACGATGCGTTACAGCCATGCGGATAAGATGCCTGTCATCTTGACTGCCAGTGATACGAGGCCATTGGGATCCAGCACGGCATTCCGTATTACCCTCCTGAACCCACCGATTCCATATTCTGCTAACAGTCATTGGATCTCGACCAACGTGAGCAGCAATGTCGCGATACGATAAACCTCAATCGCGATAGGCTACAATCTGACCTTTATCAAAGTCGGAAACGTGATGGTATACATTTCTCCTCCTTACACGAGGTATCACAACAACGTTTCACCAGGCAACGCCGGTCAACTGCTGTTTGTGTATGAGAAATCGTTTAGAAACTTTCCTCATGTCAGCACGTTGTAGGTGTCGCCACCAGCGCTAACCTTGTGTGAATTCTCTGAAAAGCTAATCATATGCATATCCCAGCATCTTCTTCCTGTCGGTTAAATTTCGCATCTGTCGCACGTCATCTTCGTTGTGTAGCTATTTTAATGTCCAGTAGTGTGTATTTAACATAGTTCTGAAGCTGGTAATGGCGCAAGCAATGGATAAAGCGAGAAGAATAAAATGGAACAATGGAAATTCTAGAAAACCTAAATTTTGCAGATGACCTTTGCCTTCTGTCCCACAGCCTCAATAATGTGAAATAGAACCTAGAAAATCTTATCTCTGCCGTGAAGAAATTCGGTTTGAACATTAATGACCAAAAAAACAAAACAAAAAAAAAACATGTGGGCAAATGATAATGACACCACAGAACATAAGCTTGGCAGCCAGATAATGGAAAGTGTGGTTACGTATTGCTACCGTGGAAGCATGATTAGGCCTACACCATATGGTGGTACAACAGATATATTAACAGCCATATCAGCAAAGCCAAAGACGCTTTTACAGCACCCTGCTCTATCTGGGAATCGAAAGACCGAAGTGTGGATATTTGGAAGTAATGTAAAATCTGTGCTTCTATATTGATGTGAAACATGGAACGTGACAAAGCAGCTAATCCATAGGCTACAGACATTCAATATCAGATGTCTGAGCTATGTCCTCGAGTTATGATGGCCAGCGAAATACTCTTGGGAAAAACCAGCCAGACGCCAAATGAGCTACACATAAGAAGTAGGAAGTGGAGGCGGTTAGGTCAGGCACTTAGGAGGCCAAATGAACATATTGCGAAGGAACCACATTTGGATCCCATGGGGACGACGGAGAAAAGTTAGGCCCAAAATGATGTGGAGACGATCAGTTGATGCAGAAGGTCTACTCCTAGTGTGCCTAGTGTGTTGTGCCTTCCATAATTCACGCACTCTTTCAGACAACTCAATCTTATCCTGTTCCATCTCCTTGTCTCCCAACTCGCACCCAAGCTGCTATTAACAAATCATCATTCATAACTTCTAGGCTTGAAGTCTCTCCTGCATCTCATCCAGCACAACCCTAGTCTTCTCTTCAATACTCCCAACAAATCATTAATTCTATTCCTACAATGTGTGGCACATGCATGTAACCTACACACATGACCTGAGAGAGTGACTCACATTGTAGGAATTGCATTACAGATTCAAACTCAGAGAGGGCAGAACAAATAGCATTAATCTCACCACTCACATCCCTGTGCTCTCCTATCATCAACTGCATCCACTCACCTATGACGTACTGAAACATATGGGATAGTTCTGTCACTGTGCACAATAGCCACCTGTCCTTATACTGACATCTCATAGAGTAGTAGTAGTAGAGGGTTTTTGGGCGCACGACAGCATGGTCTTCAGCGCCCGCTCAGTAACAGATTGAGACGGGTGTCAAGAAAATACTCAGAACAGTAAGATAAAACAGAACGTAAAACACAGGTAACAAGGTTTGAAAAATATGTGCCTACCCACACCGAAGCGTGGGACGAAGCATGTCGTCAGCAGTAAAACATGGACAACACAGGAAGAAAGTGGTAGAGGGAGCTAAAACAATATAGTAGATGGAAGTGGCTGGCTGACCGCAAGGAAAAAAGTGAGGAGCCAGCCACTCTGCAATACACTAAAACCTCCCGCCTAAAAGTTTAGGCCAGAGTCCAGTCACATCACAAAACTTTAAAACCCTAGACACACACGTCTCATCGTTAGCTAAAACCCAAGGCAAATCCCCATCAACTTGTGCTTCTGCCCTTGCATCTCGTAGAATAGCTCCTCCCTGCTTAGTCATGTTGTGTCTGGCTCGTCCCTAGCGGCCATACTTGTAACAGAACATGGAAATCTATATTCTAATGCTACCTGGCTAGATCGCACACCAGTATAATGCACAACCATTCTCTGCTAGCAATTGCGGCATAGTACTTGGATGCAGTAGGGATTTGTGCTGGGGACTGTGTAGGTGTGGGCTCAGTTTATCACAGAAGTTGTTTAACGTTAAATATTCTTTTTGAAATCTGAGAAATAAAAACAAAAAAGAACTTAATTTACCGCCTGATACAGTTCTTGAATGCAAGGCAGAACATAATAACAGGAAATAGCTTTATGAGAATGAAAACAAAATTCTGGACTTCACCCCAGCAGGTATCATTGGCTCAAAGATAATAATGGCTTACAATTTATGGCAGCTGGCGCAGGTAGAAAACGGCTCTGAGCACTATGCGACTTAACTTCTAAGGTCATCAGTCGCCTCGAACTTAGAACTAATTAAACCTAACCAACCTAAGGACATCACACACATCCATGCCCGAGGCAGGATTCGAACCTGCGACCATTGCTGTCGCTCGGTTCCAGACTGCAGCGCCCAGAACCGCACGGCCACTCCGGCCGGCGGCACAGGTAGAAAAATGAAATTATTCTGGAGGACACGAAACTGGAAGTAAGCATGGTTGATTACATTACCACCCATCTAAGCGGAGATCAATGACCACTTTTTTAGCAACTAGGCACTAAAGCAAAGCTGCTACCAGCCATTTACAGGTCTGCCTAAGTAAAATTTTCAATACAATTTCCTTTTCAATATGACATCCAAAACAGAGTAACAATGGCATAGACAAATCAGCCACGCTCACTGCATATTAATAAGAAAATAACCTTATGTGTGATGGTACATACAGAATCATTCACACTCATGGCATACAAATAACAAAATCAATATGACTCTCGCTATTGGAGGAAACATCTGAGCACCCAGTGTGTCGCTACACAAAAGCCATAGCACACCACACTGTACCTATAAACAGTGTGCGCGTAATATTAATGTGCAGTCAATAGATTAAAGGCACAGACTTTATTCTTCCTGTATGTTATGTCACAAAATGAGCAAACTACTGCTGTCGCCCACTGAACTATCCAATTAGCAATCCACTTGAACTCTGGAAGTCACTGCCTGGATGTCTACTGAAATTGCTGTCCTCTTACCCAGCCAACAACAATCGCCACACCGAGTTGCTTTGGTCCACACAGCAGCTACTCCCTGTGTTGCATTACTGAAGAATCACAGACAGCTCCTTGGCGCACCAGCTTCTAGAAGGATTCCCATTCTTGGCTCTCAACCAACTGACTGCATGTGTCCACTGTTCTTTACTCCTCGACAAACGGTTCAAATGGCTCTGAGCACTGTGGAACTTAACTTCTGAAGTCATGAGTCCCCTATAACTTAGAACTAGTTAAACCTAACTAACCTAAGGACATCACACACATCCATGCCCGAGGCAGGATTCAAACCTGCGACCGTAGCGGTCGTGCGGTTCCAGACTGAAGCGCCTAGAACTGCTTGGCCACTCCGGCCGGCTTACTCCTCGACACCAGAGGTGCTCGTGTCAGTTACCCTCTAATGGTTCTAGCACAACATGCTACTAAGCGTAATTCCCTCGCCTCAGGTGAAACAAGTGTGCTGCTCAACACAGTACATCGATTATTTGTAAATAAACAATAATGTAACAGATGGGAAATAGAAAATTATGTCTGGTCTTTTAAGACTGTGTGTCATATGTTTGCCGATTTTCATTGTTTCCAATATTGTCTTCTCTCCGATTTTCTTAGCAGCATATAAAACTTCACACACAGTTCTGCATTGTGGAAATCAAAATATACGGCACAGAATACCAACTTAGTGTTAAAAAACAGGTAAGGTGCTAGTAGGACTCACACACTGAGACTTCCCTACAAACGTGATTATGTATACCAGTATTTAAACAGACAGTTTATCCATTCTTGGAATCAAGGGTCTCGACGATTTTTCCATGTTGTAACGCTGACACTGGCAATATATCAGTCCCAGGTATTCCAAAACTTTCGAGAACATTTTAATCTCAAGTCTGAAATCGGATAACAAATGAAAAAACGAATATTTTTTCATGTGATATAATTACAAATTAACAATTTTATGATATATTTTTCCTTCATTCGACCTGTAAAAACTTTTTCCTTGCCAAATTTCATGTTTCTATGTAACATAAATGGTCGTATCTTTTTACACCGCCAAGGGGCCATAGACCTTAATAAGTGACACAAATTTCAACTTGAATCATCTACCTGTTCCTGAGAAAAATTGTTTAGAACAGTTGGATAGACAGACAGATGGACAACAAAGTGATCCTATAAGGAAAGAAAACGGACAAATGACGTCAGCTGCATCAGGTCTTCGTGCGGAATCGGTGGCGACAAGTGAAAATGTGTGCCTGGCTGAGACTCAAACCTGGGATCTGCTTACTAAGCAGCTGCATTCACCACTGTACCATCTGGACACAGTGTTTATCGCAAATGCGCGGACTACCTCGCCACGCTTTCCTTCCAACTCACATTCACACCTAGCGCCACCTATCTGCAGTCCTGTCCGTGTCCTCCATGCTCGTTGATTTTAGATTCCAGGACAGAGGTCGATTGAAATGTGCATCCACACTGAATGTTGTGGATTCATGTCCATCGAGGCAAATCAATTATATGTTGCATGGACATGTCCGAAAGAACAGACACCATGTGGAATCCATAGTTATGATACATATTATGTACAATATGTATCACATGTTATGTATAGTACGTATCACAGCTGTGGATTTTGTGTGGTGTCTGTTCTAAAGAACAGACACCATGCATTCATATAAAAGTGATCATATAAGGCTTCCATTTCTCCCGACTGAGGTACAGAACCTTAACGATCAAACACATTTTCTTCCCCCCCCCCCCCCCCCCCGCCCCCCCTCTGTTAAAATAAAGTTTTAGTTACAATAGATTTAAATTGTAATTTAACTTTATTTTTCATCAGCTGTTAAATGTATCTCCACATAAAAGAATTTTTTGTTTCCATTATTAGTTAATACAGCTACAGATTTTTTGAAAAAGAATGACCTGATTTAAAAATTCCATATTTGTTGATAAAAACATACTACGAACATGGGATGGATTGCAAGATGCTCACAAAAACTTAAACTTTTAGATATGCAATTACAAATGCTCTACATGTCCACCAACAGCAGCACAAACAACACCTACACGACAGTTAAATTCGTCATAAAATTTACACAATGTATCTGCTTTTACATAAGTAATGGTGGCTGTTATTCTTTTCTTCACTTCTTCTGTGTCACGAAATGAACACACTTTCCTTTACATATCCTCCATGAGAAAAAATCGCGTGGAATCATGACCGGTGATCCTGGAGACCAAGAATGAAGGGCAGTGTCTCGGGGTTACGTCCATCTTATCCAGTGTTGAGGTAGAGTATCATTGAGAAACTGTGTTTTTCTCCAAAAAGAAAGCACTGCACACTTCTTCATGAGAAATGGCACAGAAAACGTTTACTTTAGGCGAGTGTCTTTCATGTTCGGTAATGCCATGAGGGTTCTGGTGTCTCCATATGTGCACAATATGTTGGTTTACTTTACCGCTAACATTAAATGTCGCTGCATCACTGAAAATTAACCATGGTAAAAATCTTAGAATGAAGGCTTTCACGGCAGGTGTTGTCGTCACTTAACACTTCCGGGTTGAGATGCGTGGTCCATACATAAAACCTACAAACATACATAAAACATACAAAAACGTATTGTCTTCCGTCTCCTCTAGGAGAGAGCTGCTGAAGTCAAATGGTTCTGAGCACTCTGGGACTTAAATTCTGAGGTCATCAGTCCCCTAGAACTTAGAACTACTTAAACCTAACTAACCTAAGGATATCACACACATCCATGCCCGAGGCAGGATTCGAACCTGCGACGTAGCGGTCGCGCGGTTCCAGACTGTAGCGCCTAGAACCGCTCGGCCACTCTGGCCGGCCTGCTGAAGTCAATCCATTTCATTTTATCACCAAACCTGAAGAGCTTGCACTAATTGCAGTCTGTATGGTTTATAGACCAAATGACGCCTTAACACTAGCCAGTCAGTCGTATGAGGCATTGACAGTTATCTACTAGCGTGGCGAGTAGACTTTCGTTGACTCCACTTAAACTTTTGCCGAATTCTTTCCACCATGTCCTCAGAAGTGCAAGACTCACCCGAACTCTTACCTTTGCACAAGCATCCTGTCTCTTCAAACTGGCGATACCAACAACGTACGTTTTTGGGTACAGGCGGATCAATGCCAAAACGCCGACGAAAAGCACCTGAAATCACTGACTCATTATTCGCAAACTGCAGCACACAAAACACCATCTTTCACGTGAACGCTATCTTACTTCTGACTGACTGCAAACTGAGAAGACACTAGACTGACGTCTAATGGCGACTTTCTGAAACTCTAGGCCATGCCCATTCATGCAACACACATTTCCTTCCCGACGCATCCCATGTTTCGTAATTATTATTGTCTAGGCTCAGATCACGCTTTTCTATGTAAACACACTACATGTCTTAATTTATGTGTGTTTTATATCTTCTGTCTAAATAATACTTTTGTGAGTCGTACTTGTACGTTATGTCATTTGTGTTTGCTACATCAAGCTGTCACCTGAAGATGGCTTATGAAGCTGATAGCCAGTTTGTAACAAAATAAAAATAACTTGCAGAACAGTAGGAAGTATTTCCTATTTAATGTTGTTGAACATTTTGTTGAATACATGCTGGATTTAATAATAGCGGTAATAGGTTAACTCAAAAAATGTAGTACCCACAAACATATTAATAATACCATCATCAAACTCATGGAATCACATAAACAAAAAGAAAAATGGTGATTTTAAAATTCTGTAGATGCCAATGCTCTTTCCTCGAATACCTCTGATAAATGTTACCAAATGCCACCGTTCATAAAAAGTGCGTGCTTATCTTCATTTTTTCCCCATCAATCAGTTGACAAACAAAGAACAAAAATTGTACAAGTATTCTTCCATTCCTCAGATACACACTGAGGTGATAAAAGTCATGGGTTCAAATGGCTCTGAGCACTATGGGACTTAACATCAGATGTCATCAGTCCCCTAGAACTTAGAACTACTTAAACCTAAGGACATCACACACATCCATGCCCGAGGCAGAATTCGAACCTGCGACCGTAGCGGTCGCGCGGTTCCAGACTGAAGCGCCTAGAACCGCTCGGCCAAAAATCATGGGATACCTCCTGTTATCCTGTCGGACTTCCTCTTGCCCAGCGTAGTGCGGCAACTCGACGTGGCATCAACTCAAAAGTCGTTAGGAAGTCTCCTGCAGAAATATCGCGCTATGTTGCCTTTATAGCCGTCCACAATAGCGAAAATGTTGCCAATCCAGAGTTTTGTGAATGAACTGACCTCTCAATTATGTCCCATGTCCGATGGGATTCGTGCTGAACGATCTTTGTGGCCAAATCATTCCCTCAAATTGTCCAGGATGTTCCTCAAACCAGTTGTGAACAACTGTGGCCTGTGAGAAAATGAAGTACATGAATGGCTGTAAATTGTTTCCAAGTAGCCGAACATAAGCATTTACAATCAATGATCGGTTCAGCTGGACTAGATGACCCAGTCCATTCCATGTAAACACAGCCAGCACCTGCTTACACCTTGCCATGTTGACAGCTTAAAACCATTGCTTCGAGCGACTGCTACGGTCGCAGGTTCGAATCCTGCCTCGGGCGTGGGTGTGTGACGTCCTTAGGTTACTTAGGTTTAAGTAGTTCTAAGTTCTAGGGAACTGATGACCTCTGATATTAAGTCCCATAGTGATCAGAGTCATTTTGAAACCCATTGCTTCGTTACGTCTGTATCACACTTGAACCCTATCATCATCCCTTACCAATTGAAACTGGGATTAATCTGACCAGGGCAAGGTTTTCCAGTCGTCTGTGGTACAACTGATATGGTCACGAACCCAGGAGAGGCGCTGCAGGTGATATGCTGTTAGCAAAGGCATTCGCGTGGGTCGTCTGCTGCTATAGCCCATTAACACAAATCTCTGCCACAGTGTCCTCACGGATACGTTCGTCGTACGTCCCACATAGATTTCTGGATGATTTCACGCAATGTTGCTTGTCTGTTAGCACTGACTACTACATGCAAACGCTACAACTATCGGTCGTTAAGTGGAGGCCGTCAGCCACTGAGTTAACCGTGGTGAGAGGTAATGCCTGAAATTTGATATTCGTGGCACGCTCTTGACAGTTTGGATCTAGGAATATTGAATTCCCTAAAGATTTCTGAAATGGAATGTCCCATGCGTCTAGCTCCAACTATCATTCCACGTTCCAAGTCTGTTAATTCCCGTCGTGCGGTCATAATCACGTCGGACACCTTTTCATATGAATCACGAGTACAAATGACAACTCCACCAATGCACTGCCCTTTTGTAGCTTGTGTACTCGATACTACCGCCAGCTGTAAATGTGCATATTGCTAGCCAACGACTTTTGTCACTTCAGCGTACACGATCGTTAGCAGTGATTTGTAACCGAGTATAACAGAAGACTAACTAGAAATAATTTTATGTTGAAAGACAACACACTCAGAAGGAAGTGAGAACCTTACCAGTCGACCGACAGCCAAAAATAAACAAAAGTAAAGTGGAGAAACCAAATGTTGTGGATTAGACTTTCTTCTCTGCTGTCAGTTCGTCACAGAGGCTTTTTCAGTCCGTAATATATACTGGTTCGTAGACGATACTCTAGTAGATATCTGAAGGCAAATATGTAGCTGAGAGCTCGTACAGGAGTGAATAGGATGCCATGAAAAGCTGCCGGTCTTAATTTAACGCGAAAGGATTATAACTTGGAGGATGGCGAGTGCGCAGGCTGCGGCCGCCGCCGGCTTGAGTTCTGTGAGAATGGTACAATGTGGCGGGAATAAAAGAGCTTATGCGATCAACACTTGGCCGCAAGTTTGCCAAGTTAGGCCCGGTGTTAAGCCCTCTGCACCTCGCCGCGAAGTGTACAGAGGGGAGCGCAAGTTTGTCACCGACCACGCTCCGGGAATCTCAAAGCAGCCACACTCATTTTCGATAAAAATGGGAGGCCGCTGCAGAAAACCGTTTCAGAATTCTAGAGCGAGAAAGCAGGGATATTACAAATGATAATCTATACGTGCTTTCGTGACCACCGGCAGTGTCAAAATTTAAACAGCGTGCTAAGAAAATGTAATTTTGTAGTAATTTATCAGCCGAAGTGAGACAAGTACGAGGGTCGGTCAAAAAGTAATGCCTCCCATTTATTTTCTACTTAAAGAAATTTAGTTAAGTGAAAAATTTGAATTTGGTGCCATTCCTCAAACCTTCTTCTGCAATCCACTGCAGTAGTAACTTTCTGTGTCAACAGGTGGCAGCACAGCAGAAGTTTGTAAGATGGCCGACATCGATGTTCGTTTGAGACAGCGTTGCGTGATTGAATTCTTGAATGCAGAAGGTGAAACGCCCATACGCATTCATGAAAGACTGAAGAAGGTGTATGGTGTTGTGACAGTGGATGTCAGCACTGTTAGACGATGGGTTCGTCGTTGTAAGGAAGCTGAAGGGCAAACACCGTTGACTGACGAAAAGCGGAGCGGCAGGCCGGTGAGTGCAGTGACTCCACACAACATTCAGCAAGTTGATGACATCATTCGTGGTGACCGTCGGGTGACTGCAGATGAAGTGTGTCGCATTATTTCTCTTAGTAAAGGCAGTGTGATCACGATTATTAAACAATTGGGGTACTCAAAAGTTTGTGCACGGTGGGTTCCAAGAATGTTAACCGATCAGAATAAAGAGGCAAGGAAAACAATAGCCTCCCAACACTTGCAGCGCTTCCGTTTGGAGGGAGATGAGTTTCTGAAAAAAATTGTGACCGGGGACGAAACATGGGTGCATTTTTTTGAACCCGAATCAAAGAGACAGTCAATGGAGTGGTGTCACACAAGCTCGCCGAGGAAGAAAAAATTCAAAACTGTGCGATCGGCAGGGAAAGTTATGGCAACAGTTTTCTGGGATACAGAGGGTGTGATTCTGGTTGATTTTTTGGAGCAGGGATGCACAATAAATTCTGTTCAATACGTCACAACCCTCAACAAACTTAAAGCACGTCTTCAGCGAGTTCGCCCAACAAAATCAATGGCAGATGTTCTTCTTTTGCATGACAATGCAAGACCACACACCAGTCGTCACACCTCTGACGAGATTGTCAAAATTGGATGGGAAGTTTTGCCTCATCCCCCATACAGCCCTGACCTGGCACCATCAGACTTCCATCTGTTCGGGCCACTAAAAGAAGCTCATCGTGGGATTCATTTTGAAGATGAGGAGGCCGTCAAAACATCCGTGCGTCAATGGCTTAGGAAGCAGAGCTGTGATTTTTACCGTGCTGGGATACATGCCCTTGTTCAAAGATGGACCAAAACTGTAGAGATGGGCGGAGATTACATTGAAAAATGACAAAATGATCCTCAATGTTGTGGTTTTCAACCTATGTAATTGCATTTAAATTTCCTGACAATTAAACGTAGAAAAAAAAAATAGGAGGCATTACTTTTTGACTGACCCTCGTATTTGTGGCAGTTGTACACTCGCGCGGAAAATTTCAGTAACTGCGTTTCGTAAAATAGTCATAAATGATAGATTCTTTTCAGGTATTTGAGAAACTAGACACTGAAATAATACGAAAAAAGTAAGAATTGTAATATTTTACGAAGGCTAGAGGCGATCTCTAAAGACAAAACTCAAGACATTGCTTAGGGACGATGACAGAGACAAATAAGCAGTAGTCCCCAGTTATTCGTTTCTGAGTATTGTATTAATTTTATTTTTCTTCCTGTATTTTATTTTTATTACTTTTGAAGAGTTAATTAGCCCAGAATTCACTGAAAACATCCTGCTACACTTGTTTCAGTTGTATAACATCTTGATGAAGTGGAACCCTAATATGCTTTTCAGTCGACGTTAGACAAAGCATTTAACGTACAGTATGGCTGAATTAAGAATTTATTGCAGTGGTGCTGTGTGATAGCAAGCGTGACAATAACTCCTTTACCACTGGCCTGCCATATTTTCTTGAATCACGTTGTTATATCGAGTGACTAATAATTAAATACAATGAATAATAATAGAAACATCATTTTGTAAAAAAATCAGTCTAAAATTACACGTAGTAACCAGATAATGGGAAGATGTGTACAGTTGATTATTTGGAACTGACCACACATTATTCTGGAAGATTAAGGATATCTCAAGCATGATGATTATCGGCAGCCCCAGTGTAAAGAAATGTTTTCTGAACTTAATAATTTACGTTAACAATCATTACAATTAAGTGGGCGTTGGGTACCGAATTCCGTCTCAGAGTTGAAGATGTCTGCGGGAAGCTGTCAATGTGCTTGGAACCATACAGGAATCTGGGATTGCTTAACCCTTTCATGATCGATGGGACACATCGATATATTTTGTTCCCAGAGACCACCCGGCACCCTCTTCTGTGTGGTTCTCCGATCGTTTGTTGGATTTTGGGCCAAGAGGCCAGGTGTTTGGCGCCCAAAGCGCAGATTTTCGCTTTGTAGTTACTGTGGTACTTCGGTTTTTGTGTGAAGTAAGGTCATGCAATACATTTCTTAAGTTTATTACGTTATTCGCTATATACATAGCGTTAAGCACGTATGTTCACTAACAAACTCCTCTTGAAGTAGTTGGTTGTTTTTACCTTGTAGCCATATTCTGTTGAAGAATTCACTTTTTAGCCTTTTATTTCATGTTGCATATGTTTCCGCGGACTATTTTTCTCCTCTTGTGGAGAATATGTGTGCTCAAATAACCGCATTTCGTAGGTGTGCTGCAGTTATTGAAACCAAAAAGTAGTACTCATAATGCGGAACCGCAACAATAGTGGACGTTGTGGCCAAGGGAATTTTCGCCTTGGTCTTGTGAGGCAGCCTTTAGTTGAACGAAAGATAAGATGGAGGAGACGACAAGCTTTTCACACAGAAACCAAACCAGGAGTGAAGAGGAATTCCTCACAATGTATGGGTACAAAATGTAGGAATGTATTTTTTATTAAAGAGCACAGGGAGGTGATACGGATAATCCAGCACACGAAAGCAAGAAATAAGAACTAACACTATATGTTGTTATTACAAAAGGACGCTGGATAGCCATACTTATTTCAAAAATGTCATAGTACTTTGTAAGGGCTCCACTTGTTCGTGGAGCCCGATTTTGTAATGTAATTAATGAAAAATGACTTGAAACGATTGTTGTATGTAGAAGGGATTGTATTTTTGACACCATTGAACCAAAGATGTTGCCTGAGTGGCAGAATCGATTGTAAGGGCGTGCATAGCGCAGTAGCAGTTGCTGTTGCACTCTGTCATAGGTAGGATGTAAGACTTAAAGCTAGTGGCTAGCTGTGGGAATTTAGTTGGTCTACAGACGCAGCATAATTCAATTTTTATTTGAATGGTGTTGTTTGTGCTCACACAGAGCCCATAAATGTTAGGTCGTAGCTATTTCTATAAAAGTGTAAACTATGTATTACTAATTTGTAAGGCTATAAGATAATCAAGAATTGAAAAGATACTTATCGTTAACAAATGTTGACCGCTGTCCATGGCAATTAGAGAAGAGTAATGAATTGATACTGTAACTCAAAGGGAAAGCAACTGGAACAAATTTGTGAGGTAATGAAATTTTGTATATTTAGTTTTAAGTATGCAGCAACATGCCCGCCCGGTTGACCGTGCGGTCTGACGCACGGCTTTCCGGGCGGGAAGGAGCGTTTGGTTCCCGGCACGAATCCACCCGGCGGATTTGTGGCGAGGTCCCGTGAGCCGGCCAGTCTGTGGTTGGTTTTTAGTCGGTTTTCCATCTTCCTCGGCAAATGCGGGCTGGTTCCCCTTATTCCGCCTCAGCTACTCTATGTCGGCGACTGCTGCGCAAACAAGTTCTCCACGTACGCAGTACACCACCATTACTCTACCACGCAAACATAGGGATTACACTCGTCTGGTGTGAGACCTTCTCTGGGGGGGGGTCCACCGGTGGCCGAACCGCACAATAACCCTGGGTTCGGTGTGGGGCGACGGAGGGGTGAAGTGGACTGCGGTAGTCGTCGTGGGGTTGCGGACCACTGCGGCTGCGGCGGGGACGGAGCCTCTCCGTCGTTTCTAGGTCGCTGGTTAACATAACATAACACGCAGCAACATAATTTGTGAATTTCGCTGAATTTTAAAGTACGGACCCTTGAAAGTAGGAACTAAGTATTCTCTGTCACATTTAATGTATAGTTTGATTAGGTATAACCGATTGCTAATATTTTTTGTGGTTTGTCATCTTGATACAGAGAAGTTAAATTTTGAAATCTATTTTATCAAACGATGGCATACTTTTTGCCATGTGACAATCCAAGTGATTTTAATTACGACAGTAAGTGACAATTGTAGAACAGTTGAGAAGTCCACTGACTTTGAAGTTAAAGTAGGATGTTTAACATGAGATTTTGTGAAGGAGAAACTTTGGAGAAACTTTGGAGAAACTTTATTTTGAATACAATTTTCAAACTGAAGCACCTCATCCTTTTTCATGTAGTGTTTATTTAAATCCAATGAATATTTTTAAAGGAATCTTTTTCCAATCAGAATCGGAAACATATTAATGTGCCAGAATGACAAAGGTATTAATGTTTGTAACAGTTTCAGTGCGGCAGCATTCACAGTGCTGAGCCAATACCAAGTATTTTCACTGAATATTTGCAAAGTTACTCATTTACCAACCAATCTACCGATATTATTTGTATGAAGTTACTATACGGCTGTGCCAAGATTGAATATTTTCTATGCCTACTGTGGAGAGAACAGAATACCAAGATTACATCCGTTGCGACTCTACAGCTAAGGAAAATTTATTTGATTGTTTATTTGCACAGGAAATCTTGTCAGTTTTTTGTACAGGGCCATAGAACTCGGTGCTCAAGAGACTGGGTAAATTTCAGAGGGATTGATTTCATTATAGGCACTGCATACTGGTTTTTCAGATTAAGTTGTTTAATTTTTTATTGCAGTAAAATTGATTAAACACACCATGTGCTCAACAACATGTCACACAGTAAATTTGCATGACACATACATTACGCATTTCATATTCATTGGCAAATTAAAACAAAATCATATTACAAGAACATTACATACTCCATTGCTGAGTAATTGAATAACTTTAACGCAATATTACTCCTTATCAAATGGTTCAAAATGGTTCAAATGGCTCTGAGCACTATGGGACTTAACTTCTGAGGTAATCAGTCCCCTAGAACTTAGAACTACTTAAACATAACTAACCTAAGGACATCACACACATCCATGCTCGAGGCAGGATTCGAACCTGTGACCATAGCGGTCGCGCGGTTCCAGACTGTAGCGCCTAGAACCGCTCGGCCACTTCGGCCGGCATATTACTCCTTATCCTCATCTTTTTACGGATTGAACTTAATTTTCCCTTTGAACTGTTCCTCAATTTCATTTTATCTCGAGTTCAGTGGAACATATAAGTCTCACACAAAACACTGATAAAACTGTAAATACCAGGGGAGAATTACAAACCAAGGGTTACGCCTTGTGCATTCGAGAAATTATCCAATAATTATTACAGCGACATGAGATATGGAAATTATTTCAGCCTTGAAAGGGTTAACGGGTCTCTAGCAGTTGATTCTGTGGACCTGCCTGCTAGGCAAATGCATCTGTTGTGAACCGGCATCATTGAGGTGTGGTCCTGGAAAGTATGCCAGAGTCTGACGCACCACTGTACAAACTCGGGTTATGACTGTCCATGTAACAGCTGCTGTAACGGAACAATACCTCTTGAACGTTACAGGAATATACAGATCAACACGAGGTTATTTGATTAATCGCGTAAGTTTTGGTACCCTTTTGTTGTTCATATTCTTTATTACTCACAATTGTGGGTCAGAAGACGATTATAAGTAGTTTAATTTTTGTTATTGGGCTGTCAGATACCATGTTTAACAGCCTGAGTGCCCAGGGAAAGTAGTAGCAGTCTAACATTTAAAAGTAACAAGGCACCTGAAATTCCCACATTCTTCTAGAAAAACATTTTACCTACATCTCTGAACAACGTACTCGGTGAAACTGAAAGCTCAGAAACCGCATACTGTGTTTGCGCGGTACACAGCGTCCCACTTAAGTTGTGACCTGTTACTTTGTGTAGTGCAAGATACCGTACATAATTACGATTTTTAACAGGTGAGAGTACGCAACGAGTGGTTTGCTGCAAGAAGAAGAGCTCTTTTTATGATGTTCCGAGATGTTGAAGCAACTACAGTTTCTTCAAATTGTGCGACGTACACTTGCTAACAGCATATGAGATCTCTTGCAAAGAGGAACTCAATGTTTGTCAACCTCAGCGATTAAAAAATATAGCGTCTTAAGACACCAACTGATAATGAAACTGCACTTTGTGAGCAGTTTCAAGGCTTGTATTTCGCGCAGGTCTCCGCTATTTTTGCTTAATTAACGAGCACTGAATTACTCATTTTAAGAACTCTCGAATACCGTTAAGATATGTGCACTGTTCCATAAAAAGAACTACTACTTTACTATTTTGATAACATACTCCGCACAATAAAAAGTCTATAACGTAAACTCACTCTCAGAGAATCTTGTTATGATAACTTGAAGATTTTATGCAATATTAGCGGTCTCACGCTGCACAGGACAGCACGAGTTCTTCCATCTATCCATGTCCATATCCAAACTAACATTACAAATGGGAAAGTAACTCCCTCTGCCAAGCTTTCACGACTAAACTGCTGAACCGATTTTGATAACATTTGGTACGGAGAATGCTTGAACGCTGAGGAAGAGCATAGGTTACTTTAAAAATTGTGTTGTACAACATATTTATTCATTTGAAGACTATAGCACGAAGTTGGAACAATAATTACCTTGTGTGAAAGCTATTTGCTCTTTGACTTTTGAACTCTATCACATTTGTGAAAATGCTTTTTATTGTTTGATATGTTCTACAAAATACGATTCAAAGTAATGCACACAATGTTTATACAATCCTCTACGTGTTTAATACATACTTCCGTACTAATTTCTGTCACAAAAACGTCACATTTTGGCCACTGTGGCTCTTGCGTCTACTATTACTTGTTTGTTTAGTTAAAATTTACGAGAACAGTTCTTGGTCATGGGTTCCAGATTCAATTCCCGCCGGGCTCGGTTTTTTTTTTTCTGCTCACGTCTGGAAATGTGAGTTGTCCTTTCACGAGTAACCCGCTGAACCGATATCCATGAAATTTGGCGAGAGATAGCTTGAACCCCGATGAAGAAGATAGGTTCCTTCAGAAAGTGTGTAGTACAATATATTTAATGATTTGAAGGATATTACGCAAATGAAGGAAAAATATTTGCTCTTTGAAAAAGCCATTTACTCTTTCATTTTTGAAAATTGTCACCTTTGAGAAATTGACTTTATTGGTTGATAAGGTCTACGTAATATGATTCAACGTAGTCAATACAATGCTTATTCAATTCTCAACGTGTTCAGTCCATACTTTCATACTAATATCAGTAATAATTGCGAAACTAATTCAATCTGTTATGTTTTCAAGACTCTACGGCGGAACCGAACCGATTTCGATGGCATTTAGTATGGAGATAATTTGAAAACTGAGGAAGACCACAGGCTCCTTTAGAAAGTTGTTATATTTTCGATTGTTATTAAGATTATTCAATATGGTATACCTGAGTGACATGCAGACGATGCTGGCGTGGTGGTTGGCGTCTCTTAGTGTCTATAGATTATTGTGTGATGTTATTCATTTATTTTATTCGGCCTTCAGCATAAAATCAGTTAATGTGCGCGTGCACGTGATATAAGTTCCTACACCATCTAGCATAGCTGAAGAGTTTTTTTGGAGACACAGCAATAAAATCGGACGGTAAGCCTCGCAAACGTAATCTGACTTAGCCCATAGTTCTAAAAGTGATCAAGCTGCGAAAGTTATCGAATCCAGAAAACCTCAGAGCTATCTCATGCCCGCCGTAACTTGTGGTCCTCTACCGACAAATTAGTAAAATTTGGTGTTGCTTAAAGTAGTTTTTGGTACGTGTTTTGGAGTTCAGGGTAAAAAATGTGTATTAATAAATAATAAGACGCCTATTTTAAGTTAAATGATACTTACTGGTTTTGGTAGTAAGCTGCTTGCCGCTCTTATTCTTTTGTTAAAACGTGTTTGGAATACATTGCAACCTATATTGCTACATAATTATAAAAAAATGATTGAATCTGTTGGAGTAATATATTTGCTGATTTCTGAAGCCATTTTCATATACTTTAGGTTGTATTTATTTTCTTTTCTTTTTATAATATCCGTTCACTGCTTGCATGTCTTTTAAAAGTAGATCGTGAAATTGATTTTATTTTTATTTTTTTAAAAATTTTTGTGGGGTAAAATGACGAAGTCGGGAACCGTGGCTTTTATTTTTATAAATAACACGATCTTTATTTCTGTAAGTGCAGTACAGTCAATCGGTGACGTAGGCCTACACGAACGCCTGTGCGCCCCAGTACAACTACACAGACTCTAAAGAATCACAAAAAAGCCGCCACCGCCACTTTGGCCTTACATTTAACATTAGTAAGCAAAATCTTAGCCATTTCAGGCGTTGACTCATTACTAACTTTTTATCACCTGAATTATTTAACAGTTTGGACAGTCGTCGCAGATTTATTCTTCAAGTGGGTTATTTTAGTGGTTCCTTTCCTGTGCCAAAATACATAATGAAAGCAAGTGAGAGTCTTTATACAATTTCGGACTAGTTATACTGCACTAAAAATCAAAAGTTCCGCAGTCATAAATAATAATGCAAGCCTCTATTATAATATGCAAATGAGTTGTCACTACAGACTCGCTGCAACTTTCATAACACCAATCCACACACTACAGTCAGATACCAGTCTGTATGAGCGGGTTCTGGGCCAGACCACTATTCCAAAATATCGGAATAACAATGGACTCCACACCGATTAAATAATTTCAACAATACGTAATCACAAACCGACAGTCAATTTGACTTTCGTACAACCAGTTGACGACAAATTCCCTAAGGATGCTAGTCTTTATCTGTTCCTAATAATCACCAATGTTCTGTGTAATATATCTCCTGTGATTTAATTGGCACTGTCGAACACAACTATACACCCGGGATCTGTGATAATCTTCGAAAAATTAGCATGCGGTATCTCCTATGGTTTAACTACAAGAGCTCAACACAGCTGTACATGCGGAACCTATGTAAATCTTGAGAAAATTATCACAGAATGTCTCAACCGCGACAACTTTCGAAGAATGTTCACCACACTTGCTTACCTACCCCATTAACTTCGAGTACGCGCGCGGTCAGATAATTATCTATCGGGGACCTGGTCCAATCTGTTCCACTTCCAAAACTGTACTGACTGTTCAAATAATCAAAACCAGTGAGAAACCAATAAGAGAGAATAAAAGAACAGCTTGATTAAAACTTTTAACAATTTCAAATTCTCATGGTGTGTCTTCGTGACTTCAGATAGAGGACAGGTACGGCTTCCAGTAATATATTTGCCGCTCAGGTTGCTACTTGGTTGGAACATTCATCACCACCGAGTTAGTTGCGTCCTTTTCACCCACTGCGCTTTTCTGCAACAATACATACACCTTAACTTATAAATGTAACAATAATTTTTACAAATGACAACAATACAGTGTCGGACGATGCTAGTTATTTGCTCTTAAATCACACCACTCGTATTTCGCAGACAAAGGCTCACATCCCCATCCAGACATCTGTATGTAGGGTTTCTTTGAGTTCCGTAAGTCACTTCAGGGGAATGCGTGGTTGACTCCTCAAACATTTCCCATCTTATCCAATCCGAGCTCTTGTCCCTATGATGTCAACGTCTACTGGCCATTAAATTGTAATATTTCTTTCTTGTCTTTCACATCTAAATCTGTACTTCATAAACCTCCATACAGTTTGTGGCGAAGGATACGCAGTGTACCACTCCCCTTTTCGTTCCCTCTTACTCCATTCGTGGATGGTGCGTGGGATGAAGTACTTCGTACCTCTCCTTACGGGCCTTAATTTATCTGATTTTGGCACCTTGGTCATTGTGCGAGACATGTCTTGGAGGAAGCAGCACGTTTCTTTACTTATTTTGGATCATAGGTACATTAGATTTTGTAGATAACTCTCTGCGATGTACATCATCTCTCTTGTAACTTCTGCCGCTGCTGTTTGTTGAGCGTTTAAAAAAAATGGTTCAAATGGCTCTGAGCACTACGGGGCTTAACATCTGAGGTCATCAGTCACCTAGAATTTAGAACTACTCAAACCTAACTAACCTAAGGACATCACACACATCCATGCCTGAGACAACATTCGAACCTGCGACCGTAGCGGTCGCGCGGCTCCAGACTGAAGCGCCTAGAACCCCCTGGCCACACCGGCCGGCGTTGAGCGTCTATGTGACACTTTCATAACGAATATTTTCTGTCTCTTTTGTCCATTTGTCTTGGTAAGTGATCCAGACTGATGAACAGTACTGAAGGAGTGATCAAACAAGGTTTTGTAAATGACCTCTATATATATATATATATATATATATATATATATATATATATATATATATATATATATATATATATATATATATATTTTGTGGGATCTAATATATATATATATATATATATATATATATATATATATATATATATATATATATATATATATATTTTGTGGGATCTAAAATTTAAAAAGCCTCTCTCACACCGGCCTGATTTAGCTTCACTGATCAGGATAGTAAAAACATGCGTATGTTAAGGGAATTTTCATTCACAAAGCAGGCTTATCACATTTACACAGTTCAATACTGTTCTATCCGGATTAAATTGAGCTTAACTTAAATTACATAAGGCAGTGAAGCAATTTCGAAGTCTCGGTGCGACGAAAATCGTCAGTCGATCTCCTGAAAACATTTGTAATAATTATTAACTGTCGGTGATCACATGGGGAAGACCGGAGATCTGCTGGTAAGACCGTGTTAGCCTGTTTATTTGAAGTAACTCGATATCTTGAGCATACAAAACGGCAGGTTTGTCCGTGGTAAATCAGACGTTGCCCACTGATCCCGTGCAACACAGCGTAGTAAGCAGACACTGTCAATAATAATCAGTTAAATAATACGCGAACGCACTTACTTTACTTTAGTTCATGCAATAAATTCCTTCTCATACAGAATCTCATCAAGATGGCGACTAGCTCAACAATACATACATACTGTATACATCCTCCTTCTTTCACGACTAATCGGCAAGAATTCCTTCATTCTTTTCATAAGAGAAAACATAGATAGCAGAGAATCTATTCCATGGAGTAAATGGACGCTCCAAGGAATAATTGGGCTTGAAACTACTTTGCATTGATAATCGGTAAGATAAGAAGAGATATTTCGAGATATGTACTGAGTTATATAATTTATAAAATTTCTGAAAATATCGCGGAGAGACCGCTGCAAGAGACATTATATCGCCCCTCGCAGCGAGCAAAGCTGGTATGTATCCACTTTGCGAGCTAACTATTGGCTTAGCTAACTCGTTAGAATTTGTGGAACATACGTTCCTATAAATTTTAAGAAGTTAGTAAAATTTTTTTGATTACAAGAATTGAAAGACATTTGATATCTTCGTTACCTAGATACCTAGTTGTTGCTTTCTCGTGTACTGGGGCATACCCGCATCCCACGTACACAACCGGGGAAGATGGACTTATATAGTTGTTAATCAGGTCTACCTATTCAGGAACTGGCCTTCACAGGGAAACCCCGGAAAACCTGGAGGCTTAGACCCCAACTAGGTATCACAGATGATAGGAAAGACAGAATAAAAAAATGGCTCTGAGCACTATGGGACTCAACTGCTGAGGTCATTAGTCCCCTAGAACTTAGAACTAGTTAAACCTAACTAACCTAAGGACATCACAAACATCCATGCCCGAGGCAGGATTCGAACCTGCGACCGTAGCGGTCTTGCGGTTCCAGACTGCAGCGCCTTTAACCGCACGGCCACTTCGGCCGGCTAAAGACAGAATAATTTAGAAATTTGAGAGATATTCTAGAATTCATAGGAAAGATAAAATCTGCCTCATAGCCAAAAAAAAAAATCTTTACACATGCAAATTTTTTACAATCATCTGAAAAATTTACTTCAACGATGTCTTGCTGAACTGCAGTGAAACTGATCGAACAGGAACATGGGACACGGCACGGAGGACAGGCGTCGCATTGGCGTACCGGACAGAAGACGTAACGGATTTGAGAGACCAGAAGGAACCTCAAGAACAGGTACTTAGGATTGTGGCATGAAACAATCGAAATTCGTCTACGGAATGGTCAACTATTAAAGATTCCTGAAAGAAAAGGGTTAGTCGAATTTATCCAGATTCATTTGGAACTCAAATATGGACCTGATCCATCCAATCTTCCATCTGAGGAATGGGAAAATCCATTCGTCTTATACTTTCCACACCTAGGTGTCTTAATCGATACTGTAGCTGCACAATATCACAACTACAGATCGGAAAACAATTTAGAAAACATGGATAATTTCATCCATCTTCTTGAGTAAGCCGAAAGGTTCTAATCTTGGTTTTAATTATTTATTTATTTTTTTTCGTTGGTTTTTCCAGGTGGAAGTAGATCTGAATCTTTCCTAATTTGGTTTCAAGTACGAATGTGGATAGCATGTCAGAATGTTAAAAACTTTATTATTTGAGACAATTTCAAAAAAAAAAATTATATCTTACTCATACATGATTAAAATGAAATTTTGCTGAAAGAGAATGTTTAATTAAGTCTTGCTGCATGACCTCTCCAGCTGAAATTAATCTTTGTTAGTATTGATTGACGATCAAATTTTTGTATTTTATACTCCGATTGCCGCATTTTCTCATGAACATATATGAATGCAATATAACAATAAACAAATCCAACTGGAAAATGACACATTATTATAAATTCAATGAAGAACTTTCTTATTAACTCTAATTTTATAAACACACACTAAGCTAGTTAATTAAATACTCTTGAATAGAATTTAGCTCGAGCCAAAAAAAAAAAAAAAAAAAAATTCTAATTTCCTAACGCGGTTCATTTATTCTCCTGTGAACTGTCAGTTTACAAACACTAACTTCACACGCAAGCGCCGTATCCGATCATATAGTTTCAGTAAACTTATTCTCACTGGAGATTAACACTCCCTGAATGTATATTATTTCACACGCACAAGCTTCTTTGGTGATCATCGTATAGACAGATAATCCGTAAGTCTTCACAGCAGCAATAGCTACAGTTCCACTTATTTTTCTAAATATTCTTATACTATCACAGAAGCAATCGCTTACTGTTCATTAAACTATCACAGATGCTTGGCATGCTGTCATTTAACCTATCACAGTAGCTGAGGCATACTGTCCTTCGCACTTCATTTTTTTTCAACACCTAAATACTTCATACAGACTTTTCATTTAATTTGAAACACTCTCATTAAAAGTACCTCTATAGGTCTACATGGGGAAATAATCCTTTTATTCTTCAAGAATCCTGATATGCTAATAAATACGGCCCAGGATTCGGTATATCAACTATTATATATGGACCTGTATAAATTTGATTCCATTTTCTGATGGTCTTCTTCAACCTTGATGACTTGATGTGTCTTCTTAAAAGAATTTTCTGTCCGATATTGAAAGTCTGAATCCGTTTGATGTTTCTGTCATGGATTTCCTTTCGCTGTCTTGCTTTCTCCGTAATATTAATGAGAGCATTGCGAATTTTTTCTTCCCATGACATTTTGGTGTCCTCGAGTTTAGGCAAGTTATCTACCCAAAAGTTTCTTTCGTTATCTCTGAACATCAGTTCATTCGGGGTAAAGTTTGTAGAACTATGAGGTAAATTATTATAAATCTGCTCAAACTCGGTCAAATAGTTTATCCAGGTAGTTTGTTTATCATGACAGTACGTTCTCATGAATCTGTTTAGTTCTCGAAAAACCCGTTCAATTAAATTCCCTTGTGGATGATAGCAAGATGTAAATATCTGTTTTATTCCTAGTTGTGATACTAATTTTCTCCATCAATATCCAGTAAATATCTTCGCATTGTCAGAGATTATAGATTTTGGAATCCCTGCATGAGGAATGTAGTCATTTACAAACTTTACTGCGGCAGCTCTTGCAGTTGCTGATTTTATAGGATATAGTTTAACATATTTTGTAAACACATCACAGAATCCAATAATGTACTTAACACCACCTCTGGCTCTAGGAAGTGGTCCACAAATATCACATGATATAAGTGATCTTGGTGCTTTAGGTATTATTGAGTGAAGCGCAATTTTGTTTCCCTTGTTGTCCGGCTTAGCCTTTTGACAGAGAACACATTTCTGTATGACTTTGTGCACTTTTCGTCTTATATTTGGGAAGTAACAGTAATATCTAATCTTATTAGCACACTTTACAACACCAACATGACCCCAGGTCAAATGTGTAAACCAAATTAATCGTTCTTCATGTTCTTCGGGTATGCAGACACACCACTTTGGATTCTCAACCTTCCCAGATTTAAAAAATAGAATATTATTCACAAGGCGGTAGTATTCCAAATTGACCATAGGATTTTGTTGATTGAATTGTCGTATTATAGCACTCCATCGTCGATCCTTCTTCTGAAGCTGAGCCATTGTCTTACATAAATGAATATAATATAACTTGTAATTATTTTCTTGAAGAAGAAGCACTGGAAATTCTACCTTATTATTTACATACAGTTCAGGTGTTATTCCGTCTGGAGATCTTGACAACGCGTCAGCTATAATATTTTCTTTTCCGGCTACGTAATTAATTTGAAACTAATATTCTTGCAGCGCCAGCGTCCACCTTGACAAGTGAGGATGCAGCAACTTACAAGTTTGTAAAAAGGCTAGTGATTGGTGGTCACAATAAACGGCTATCCTTGAGCCATATACATAATAATTAAACCTTTTCAAATACCAAATAACTGCTAAAGCTCCCAATTCCGTAGTGGTATATGCTCTTTCACAGGTGGATAAAACTCTGCTAGCAAATGCAATAGGACAAAAGGTTTTTACACCATCGATGTACCTAATTTGAAATAAACAAGATCCTAATCCCACATCTGATGAATCAGTGGCTAAACAGAATCCGACATTCATATCAGGGTGGTATAATAACGGAGCATTTATCAGTTGATCCTCAATTTCACAAAAAGCCTTTTCACAATCATTAGACCATTGAAATGGTACATCTTTCCTCAGGAGCCGGTTTATTGCTTCAGAGTTCATTGCTTGAGTTTTAATAAATCGACGAAAAAATGAAGCCAAGCCTATAAAGCCTTTCAGTTATCTTCTGTTTCTTGGAGTTGGAAAATTTTTTATCGCACTAATCTTCGCTTCTGTTGGAAGAATGCCTTTTGCATTAATCATATGTCCTAAGAATTTAATTCTGTGTAGAGAAAATTGGGATTTTTTTAGATTTGCAGCTATACCAGTTTGTTTGAACACAGCAAAAATCCTCATAATAAGTTGTACAAGTTCCTCCCAAGTTTTAGAGGCAATTAATAGATCGTCCACAAAAATTGTTATTCGACTACGTAGTTCTGGTCCTAGGGCATAGTCCAACGCAGAAATAAAAACTCCAGGGCTGATATTGAGACCAAACGGAACGACCTTGAACTGATAGCTTCTCCCTCCATATATAAAAACAGTATATTTTCTTGAGTCCTTGTCTAACTGGACTTGCCAGAACGAACTTCTCAAATCAATACTGATTAAATAGGATACATCTTGAAATTTCTGTATTAACTCATCGATGTTCTCCGGATGTGTGCGCACAGGTACTATAATTTTGTTAATTTCCCTTGCATCTAATACCAATCGAACTTTTCCTCCTGGCTTTGGTACAACAAGCAACGGAGAACTTTATGGGCTGTTCGACGGTTCAATACGATTCCAGTTTAACATTTTTTGTATCTCTTCCTGAACTGGCTGTTTTAATCTCCAGGGAATGGGATAGCGTGTGCGGCAAAATGTCTTATGGGGCTTAATCTGTAGTGTACAGATATTCTCTAATAATTCCGGGCTTTTCATCGAAAACTGACTCATATTCTGTTAATATATTGAATAATTGTTCTCTCTGACTATCCGTTAGGCAATCTGACTCAGCAATCTTCTGTTCGACTGTTTGTCTGAAATCCTCTACTTGAATTGACTTGATCGGTAGTCGGTACATATTATTATTTTCAGCACAAATCAACTGCACAGCAGCACCACGGAAATATCGCTCATACACTGCCTCCTTTCTCAGTAAGATCAGTGTAACAAATTGATCTTCGATTTTAAAATGCACCTTGCCTTCTACCAAGTCCAACTTGCAATTGCAGGTTTGCAAAGTTCCAATGCCAAGAATACAATCTACTAACAACTTTTCCACTACAAGGAATGTGCATTGTTTAGCTACATTTCCCAATTTTATCTCTATAAGCGTTTGTATCTTAACGTTGCGGGATTTTGCTCCCACTGCACCTATAACTCGGCAATTTTGTACTGGTAGGACAGGGATTTTTCTTAATTTTACTAATTCCGCGAAACAAAGATCCTGATACTACGTCTGTAGATGAAGCTGTGTCCAATACAACATTGGTTAAATTTCCTCCCACTTCTGTGATGATCTCAGACACAGGAACCCTTTTATCTTCGACTACACAGGCCTCTAAGTCTCTCGTCAATTCATCTGTCATTAATTCGCCTTCATTATATCTCAACATTGCCACGGAATTAATTTAGTTTAAAACAGGTTTGCCCCTTTTGTATTTCCCGGCGGACTTTACGGAGCATAAAGCGGCCCTCTTCAGTTTAAATGTCGATTATTATTTCCTCTTGAATCATCTACTACTTCTGTTATGACTGGTTGTTGTTGATGACTGGTAGTGTTATTTGCTTCAAATCGAGGGTCAGAATTTCTGTACGCATTATTATTATTTGAAAACTGCTGGTTCTGATAATCTCTTGCATTTCCAAACATTGGGTTGTATCTGCGACCTGTTCGATTGTCTCTGAATCTGCCCCTCGCAGCACTGTTATTGGAATTTCCATTTCCGTTGCAATTGTTTCCGTTGAATCTCTGACTATTCCTAGTATAATAATTATTAAAATCGTTTCCGTTCCGGTTTGCGTTTGGCGCCTCAATCGCTCTCCTCTGCATAACCGGTTGTCTTGGCCGATGTTCATCTTCCTCGATCATATCTATAGTGTCAAGCGTAGTCATGAAAGAGTCAAGGTCATGCTCATTAATATACAGCATTCTATTTCTGATGCTGGCCGGAAGTCGAGATTTTAATATGCCAATCACGTCTTGTAGAGGCATAGGCTTATCCCAATACCGCGATTTGTTTATATATTTCTCAAAGTATTTCTTTAAAGACCCACGTGAAAAGAAAAAAGGTTCTGGGTATAATACCTCCTGCCTTAAACGTTCTTGTACTCCTTCGGACCAGTATTTGGATAAAAATGCTCGTTTAAAATCCTCATATGTGTCCCAAGTTGATATCATATCAGATGCCCATATAGCTCCTGACCCCTGAATATAACCGGTCACGAAACTAACCTTTTGCCACTCACTCCAATTTTTTGGCAATAATCCCCTAAAACTTCTTATAAACACTACGGGATGAACATTTTTCTTGTCTGGGTTGTAGATCTGGAATTGACGTTGTTTCAGCATTTTCTCCTCAGTATTGCTTTTACAATTACAGTCATTATGACTACCCTCATAGTGTTGTGATTGATGTTGATTGCAAAAACGAACGTGTGCATTAATGTCCCTGTCTGTACCTGATCGGTTAAATAATGTAGCTTCATTGATAGATCTTTTTATGGGTTCATTTCCTTGCGTGGAACACAAATCTTCTCGAGATAGATTTAAAGATCTCTCAATGTTTTCTTTCCATTGTTTAAGTTCTTCGCCTAGTTGTTCTCTGGCTTCTCGAAAACCTTTATTAAATAAATTTTCTTCAGAACTCTCGGTCATAGATTGTATAGCTGCTCTGTCCCTATGTTCAATGTTGTCTGAAGAAACTCTCAATGTTTTCTTTCCATTGTTTGAGTTCTTCGCCTAGTTGTTCTCTGGCTTCTCGAAAACCTTTATTAAATAAATTTTCTTCAGAACTCTCGGTCATAGATTGTATAGCTGCTCTGTCCCTATGTTCAATATTGTCTGAAGAAATGCTTTGCCTTTCCAAACTTTACTGCGAGAATTTTCCCGCGAGAATGTTTACCTTATGATCAACCTCGTCTTGTTTCTCCTTTATGTTATTTATGGATTTATCCAAATTTTGGATGTCCTTCGGGATCTTGTCTTGTGATTGTCTCAAATCCTGCATATCTGCTGACATCTCATTTACTTGTTGCTTTAATTAATCTTGAACTTCAACTAATACCGGAATTACCGCCATAGAGCATTGCATCTGTTCTTGTGCTTGAACTATCTGTGGGATTGACTCGACCTGCTCTTTAATAGTATCAAGCTTAGTAGCAACATACTCGATTAGCTCTAGGCCTAACTTCTTCGCATTTTCATTACACTGCTGAGTGACTTGCTCAATTTGAGCAGCTAATTTTAATTCTGTCTTTTAATTCTGAATTTTCAATTCTTCCGCAGTTTTATTTAATTTATCATCAAGTTTCTGAAAACTCTCTACTAATTTATTATTTAATTCCGCTTGATTAGCTTCTAATTGCTCCTGGACTTTCACTTGATTGGCTGCTAATTGTTCATTGATTTTCCTTTTAGTCTCTATTTGCGCTTTAGTTAATTCTCTTTTAGTCTCTATTTGCGCTTTAGTTAAGTCTGTTACATTTTTGGCTAACCGTGTTAACTGCTGCATGATTACAGTCAATGGGTTTATTTCGTCCTGCTCAGATGACATCGAAACACTTAAGCTTTGTTGTGGGGCCTGACTAATGCTGCCGCTAGGCACTACTTCAGTTAAGCTAGCGTCTAATGTTTCACTAACTTCAGAAACAGCTGAGGGCTGTTGTGATTCACTCTGCTGTTGCATTGCCATTTTATAAGCCGCCCTAGTAAGAACCATTAATACACAGAACAACAAATATATAAAGTCACTCGCATCTGAGTTAATAATGTCACTGACCTAAACTTTGCATAATACTCACTTATAATAAACACTTCCCATCTAAAGTTCAACCCAACAGTCACTCAATCAATCTGATTCAAACCGATAGACATTTAAATAGTTATTCTAAATTTCTATCTACAAAAATTTAATTGTATATTGTCTGGCCTGAACGACGTTCTCGTAGGTTGTGGCGAAATTGTGACTACTGGAACAGGTCTCGTCTTCTTTTCTCTCGTGGACATGCAACATAAAATTCACACAATGTTTAAGTAATGCTCAAAAATGTGTCCTGTCACGGTCGCCAAATTTAATATTTTTTTTTGTGGGCTCTAAAATTTAAAAAACCTCTCTCACACCGGCCTAATTTAGCTTCGCTGATCAGGATAGTAAAAACATGCGTATGTTAAGGGAATTTTCATTCACAAAGGAGGCTTATCACATTTACACAGTTCAATACTGTTCTATCCGGATTAAATTGAACTTTACTTAAATTCCATAAGGCAGTGAAGCAATTTCGAAGTCTCGGTGCGACGAAAATCGTCAGTCGATCTCCTGAAAACATTTGTAATAATTATTAACTTTCGGTGATCACATGGGGAAGACCGGAGATCTGCTGGTAAGACCGTGTTAGCCTGTTTATTTGAAGTAACTGGATATCTTGAGCATACAAAACGGCAGGTTTGTCCGTGGTAAATCAGACGTTGCCCACTGATCCCGTGCAACACAGCGTAGTAAGCAGACACTGTCAATAATAATTAGTTAAATAATACGCGAACACACTTACTTTAGTTTAGTTCATGTATTAAATTCCTTCTCATACAGAATCTCATCAAGATGGCGACTAGCTCAACAATACATACATACTGTATACATCCTCCTCCTTTCACGACTAATCGGCAAGAATTCCTTCATTCTTTTCATAAGAGAAAACATAGATAGCAGATAATCTATTCCATGGAGTAAATGGACGCTCCAAGGAATAATTGGGCTTGAAACTACTTTGCATTGATAATCGGTAAGATAAGAAGAGATATTTCGAGATATGTACTGAGTTATATAATTTATAAAATTTCTGAAAATATCGCGGAGAGACCGCTGCAAGAGACATTACAACCTCTCTCGAATATGAATCGCCGAAAACACCTTTGCGTCAGTCGGCGATGCGCGCCATCTCCCCCAGACAGCAAAACACTCGGTGCGAGAATGCTACGAATACGCAACCCTGGTAGCCTACTAGCAGTGAAGAGTTAGGCGATGGAGTGCGAAGTGTCGAGACAACATGTAATTCCACATTTTACGCAACGACCCAAACTCAGCACAATAGGCAGTAGGGTGGTAGGACTGGACCAAAGTAACACATCAAGCAATCGCCATCGACAGTTACACCGAACATTTTATTTGGTACCTTTAAACCAGAGGACTTGACAAATAAAACCATCACATGTTTAAAACTACCACACATCTTTAAAAACTGCCATGTAGGTGAAAATAAATTACTTCAGTTTTAAACATTCACGAAAACGCGGCGCTTGTGGCCTATTACACATTTACTTAAATGAGTTAAATTTTATATACCCTAAATTGTAATCAAGCTGAAGAACAATTTACTAAAGTTTAACTAATGTACTTTTTCATTACGACAGTGATCGTTATTACCAAAATAGTTCAGAGTTCAGGCAACAACCAAATACCATGGCACACAACAGGTTACTTAAATGATAGGCACCACATAATTTAGCATATAAAATTTCATGTTAGCAAACAAACTCGTGAGATTCAACAACTATGCTCAGAAAACGGACGCCCGCCCGCTCAGCTGCTTCCAATACAGGCTCGACATGGACCCACAGACGAGAGTAGCAACGGTCACGAATGGGCACGAGAAAATCCCAGAACTAGTGCGTATCAACAACAGACTGACATCTGCCTTAAATAACTAGAAACACAATAACTCATTACAACACATCATCAGTAAAATTAATACATGAAATTAATTACAATATCGATCTACTGTCACTGAAGGAATTCTAGTACCACCATCAATAGAATCCGTTTCAGTCTATTAAAAGCACAATAACAACTGGCTTCTCAATAACTTCAAAAATGGCTCTGAGCACTATGGGACTCAACTGCTGTGGTCATAAGTCCCCTAGAACTTAGAACTACTTAAACCTAACTAACCTAAGGACATCACACACATCCATGCTCGAGGCAGGATTCGAACCTGCGACCGTAGCGGTCGTGCGGTTCCAGACTGTAGCGCCTTTAACCGCTCGGCCACTCCGGCCGGCTTCTCAATAACTGGTAAGAATTTAGAACACTACTGATTTCAAAATTATACACGTGTCTCTCAGACATACTATGAAAACCTTAAATATTTTTTAAATATTATTTATTGTGCAGAAGTGGTACAAAGCTGTATCACTTTTCAACATAATCTCCCCCTCCCATAGTGCTCAGAATCATTTGAAGCCTAATCTCCCCCACGCTCAATGCAAGCCCTCCAGCGCTTACAAATTGCATAAATTCCTTTAGAAAAAAATTCTTTTGGTTGTCCGTGCAACCACTCATGCACCGCGTGGCGTACCCCTTCATCAGAACGGAACTTCTTTCCTCCCATTGCGTCTTTGAGTGGTCCAAACATATGGAAATCACTTGGGGCAAGATCTGGTGAATAGGGTGGATGAGGAAGACACTCAAAATGGAAGTGAACCCAGGTTTCGTCCCCAGTAACGATTCTTGCAAGAAGCCATAACCTTCTCGTTCAAAGCGCCGAAGAAGTTCTTCACAAGCATCAACACAACGTTCTCTCATTTCAGGAGTCAACTGCCATGGCACCCATCTTACGGACACTTTGTGAAACTGGAGCACATCATGCACGATGTGGTGTGCTGACCCATGACTAATCTTTAAACATGCTGCAATGTCATTCAGTGTCACTCGGCGATTTTCATCGTGTACGCTTCTGCTCTCATTGGGTAATGTGCAGAGGCACTCAGACAGATAACACATGTTCTCTCGAGAGTGCACAAACACGTTGAAGTTGGCGATGTTATATTCTAACATTTATTTTAAACTGTAGAACAGCTGTAATGAAATATGTATGATAGTGCTTAGAGGTGAGTGTGTTAAGATACACGTTTTTCAAATGATACTTTGTAAAGCGCGTATTGTATTGTTTACTAACTGTGATACGCGTGTAAACCAGACAATGTGTTGAGTAATACAGAACATAAATAACAATGTCCATAAATAATGTACATAATGTACATAAATAACAATGTACATTAATCTCGGAAACTATTCGGAATAGGGCATATATCCATATGAAGTTTGCCGGCCTTGGTGGCCGAGTGGTTCTAGGCGCTTCAGTCTGTAACCGCGCGACCGCTACGGTAGCAGGTTCGAATCCTGCCTCGGGTATGGATGTGTGTGATGTCCTTAGGTTAGTTAGGTTAAGTAGTTCTAAGTTCTAGGGGACTGATGACCTCAGATGTTAAGTGCCATAGTTCAAATGGCTCTGAGCACTATGGGACTCAACATCTTAGGTCATAAGTCCCCTAGAACTTAGAACTACTTAAACCTAACTAACCTAAGGACATCACACACACCCATGCCCGAGGCAGGATTCGAACCTGCGACCGTAGCAATCCCGCGGTTCCGGACTGCAGCTCCAGAACCGCTAGACCACCGCGGCCGGCTAAGTGCCATAGTGCTCAGAGCCATTTGAACCAGGCGGTGCTTAAACAATGACAGTAGGGATCTACAACGGAATGTCTCAGCACTCCAGGCCCTCGTACTCTTTAAAACATTACGTATTAAACCAATTAAAATCAGCACACTGAAATTCAAATGGCTCTGAGCACTATGAGACTTAACTTCTGAGGTCATCAGTCCCCTAGAACTTAGAACTACTTAACCTAACTAACCTAAGGACATCACACACATCCATGCCCGAGGCAGGATTCGAACCTGCGACCGTAGCGGTCGCGCAGTTCCAGACTGTAGCGTCTAGAACCGCTCCGCCACTGCGGCCGGCTCAGCACGTTGAAGGCCAGACTCACTAAGAGTAGCGACGGCCGCCCAAGAAAATACAGTCAACCGCACAGAACCCAGTAGTGGATTTCGACCAAAATTTACAGGACAAGCAAGGCCCTTACCCTCTTACTTGCTCGACGAAGCCAGCCGCCGCAGATCCCGATGCCAGGAGACATGAAGCAAGCGCCAAAAACACCAACGGCTTCCCAGTAATGTCTCTTTCAACGCCGGCGATATTTGCCACGACGCCGTCACCCGTGTAACAGCCCCTTTTAGACGTGCCCTGCTTGCTGGCTGACACCGGACTTAAACTGTGCGCCATAGTTCCCAAAACGCCATTCCTGCTCGGCGTCCAAGAACCAAATCACTTCCTCAGCACGCGCTCTGCGCACATCGCCGGAAAGATGACTCATACCGGCGGCAGGAATATCGCTGATCGAGCCACACGGCTCAGAGTGCAGCGGAGCAGTGTGTCAGGTCACATAGACTTCGCTGAGCCATCACTAGCCACGCTCTTCAGGGTCTGAGGTTCGACGCCGCCGGGCTGCCCATGGTATCCAGTGAAGTCATCGCCTAGCCACCGCCGTTTGTGCTATGCATAGTTGCTCTGGCCTGCAAGAATTCCGCACTAGCTTTAGCTGGCCTCGTCGCCAGCGATGCTTAAGCGGACTCCTGCCAGCAGCGTGAGTAAACTTCAGGGCTGACCGCTACCACGACACCGATACGAAAACGCCAAGGATCGGTGCCAGGTTGCACCCACTGGACGAGGGTGTGCACATGTATCTGCTCTCCCTTGTTGAAAAATAAAGAGTTTTTTTGACCTTCATTCATCTCGCTGCAGCCACGTCCACCTCCGACGGATTCCTGTAGTCCCCGCCAGCCCTTTCAACACACAACGCCTAGGTGGGAGAAAAGAGCGCCGCTGTGACAGACCAGAACAATGGCTCTCCATCCCTGCCTAGTTGTTGCGTCACAAAGCCGACCAATACAATTTATTTATGTTTATTCAGTTACGGAACCTTACACCAGGCGCTGAATATCTGCAAGTCGCACTGCATGTCTTAACGAATTTCTAACGATGTCAGCTTCGGTACACAACTGTACTGTCGGCTTTACAGAGCTCCCTTATCCACTAGATCATTTATACGGGATATCCCAGGAGTTGCTAGTACTCGCGTATATGACAGGAACAATCATTTGAAGCAAAAAACTTCATATGGATATTTGCCCTATTCTGAATGGTTTCCGAGATAGAACACATTTAATGTACATTGTTATTTATGTTCTGTATTATTCAGTACATTGTCAGGTTTACACGTGTATCACAGTTAGTAAACAGTACAATATGCGTTTTACAAAGTATCATTCGAAAAACGTGTATCTTGACACACTCACCTCTAAGCACTGTCATACATATTTCATTGCAGCTGTTCTACAGTTTAAAATAAATATTAGAATATAACATCGCCAACTTCAACGTATTTTAGCGGGGGGCTCCGTCATGCCGGAAGTGCATTGCAGTTCACTTGGCAAAGGAACATCCTCAAGCTGTTCAACAAACGAATTTCCCAAAAATACGCAAGTAATCCTGACTCTTCATTCGCTCTTCTCAAATGACTGGATCTATCACCATGTTACCGATCGAGTACATTAAATGCGTTCTATCTCGGAAACCATTCAGAATAGAGCATATGTCCATGTGATGTTTTTTTGTTTCAAATGAACGTTCCTAACATATTCCTGAGTACTGACCATTCTTCCTGGAAAAACCTGTACATGACGTGAACAACAGTGAACAGCAGCGACCCTAACTTGAGATGCGCTAGGCGGTACCCTCATTGCTGACTATGCCTCTCCATTAAAAAAGGAATAATTTCTGTTTCTCGGAAAGTCTTCCCACTTTTGTGTCTTTTCGGATATCCGTATGCACATATTTTATTAAAAGGCAATAGTGAAAAAATGTATGTAAGGCTTTCTGGAAGTGAAGAACACTGTGTCAATCTCAGCTCCGCTATCTGCTGTCCTTTGTATTTCAGGAACTGAGAAAGACGGAGCTTTAAACGATTGATGTTTGTGGAAACCATGCTGATTTCTACTTAGTTTTTCGGCTCCCAGAAAACTAATAATAGGAGAGCACAAAATATGGCTATGTCGCTGTAAGAAATCGATGTTGGTGTTATCAACAGTGAAAAAAAATTTTCGGACGTTCTGTACTATAAACCTACGGTTATAGCTACCAACACTTACGCTTTCAGTGCGCCAAGCCACAATGTGCCTTGCAATCGGTTTTAGACTTAATTTTACTACGATTTAGATTCAACGGAAGTACATAATTTTCGTACAAGTTCAAATGCAACGTAGGTACACGTGATGACAAGCGCGATTCATCGTCAGCATTTTTTAAATGACTCGTTTTATATAGCGTGCAAGGACGGGCAATCGGACGCCGTCGTTGAAGATTCCAACATTGCCATTGGCGCTGACCCACCCACGCACTCACGCCACACAGCGCCCTCACCGCGATTAGCAAAAGGCCGGCTGTGTACATTTGATGCAAAAAAGTCAATAAAACACTTGCCGGCGTTTCTCTGCATGCTTCAGTGGGAGTCACCCCACTCTCCCAAACCATACCTCTCGGTCGTCCTGACATACAACCCCTGAGCTCGGGGAGTTGTAACAGTATTTTTTAAACATATCAGTTTTTTTTTTACTTCTATACAACTTCCATACAAATCCTGTTTTAAAGATTGTCCAAGAAAACCAACACCAGCCAAAAATATTTTTAAGAAACTTTATTTTATTGCCATTGTGCCTACCTTCTTCAGACGTCTACACCTTTTTTTAGTACAGTGTCAGAATCATCAGCAGAGTGTCGTCAGCTCCTGTAATTTGTTCTAGTGAATGATGTTTGGTTTGTCATTTGTTTTTACGTATTTTTAGAAGAAAGTGCAAAACTTTCGAATGTAGACAGGCTACGGCCTACACACATTACACAATTAACTGTTGCACACTATCATTTTATGACAGTTGCAGCTTCAGACAAGTAATTTAAACATAAAACACATGCCAGAAACTGTAGCTGTCACGCTAAGCACATGTCTGAATCTGCAGCTGTCTTAAAGAACATTATGAAATGTTGAACGTTTTGGGCTTCCCGTCAAAAACGGATAAAGATAAACGAGGACCAAAAAAAGTTCACAAGAATAAATTACAGGAGCAGACGACATTTTGCTATGGATTCTGATACCATAATAAAACAGGTGTAGGTTTCTGAAGGTTGGCAATAAAATAAAGCTTCTTAAAAATACAGTGATAAGCCGAAACATTATGACCACCTGCTTAATAGCTTGTTTGGCCATGTTTGGAACGAAATACATAACTGATTCTGCGTATCAGGGATCCGACGGTTTTTTGGTAACTTTGTGGAGATATAAGGCATTATATATCTACGCACAAGTCATGTAATTCGCATAAATACCGGGCCTCTGATTTGCGTACGTGGTGGTGGCGCCCAATAGCGACCCAGATGGGTTCCATAGGATTTCGATCAGGCGAATTTGGTCGCCGAGACATTAATCTGAGTTCACCACAATGCTCCTCAAACCACTGTAGCACGGTTCTGGCTCCGAGACACGGACAGTTATACTGCTGAAAGACGAAATCGCTGTCGGGTAAGACAGCAGGCTCGAAGGAATGCAGGTGGTTTGCAGCTGTCAGCGTGTCCTCGATTACTGCCACAGGTGCCATGCAAGTGCAGGAGAATGTTTCCCACAGCATAAAGTTGCTCCCACCAGCCTGCGTCCGTGGCGCTGCACGTTTCGAGCCGCCGCTCACCTAGATGACGGCATCTGTGGAGACGACCATCGACCTAGTGTATCAAAAATGTGATTCACCCGAAGAGTTGACACGTTTCCATTGATCGACGGTCGAGCCCAAATGGTCCGGTTCCCATTGCAATTGTAATTGATAACGTCGTTGGGTCAACATGTGAACACATAGAGGTGGTCTGCTTTGGAGCTTCATGTTCTACAGTGTACGATGAACGGTGTGCTCCATAAAACTTGTGCGTGCACCAGCATTGTTCTCTTCCGGCAGAGATGCCACAGACCATCGTCTATTCTACTTTACAGAGCAGGCAAACCTCTGTACCCCACGTTCTGTGAAGAGTCGTAGACGTCCAACCATTTAGCGCCTAGTCGTTGTTTTACTGTCCTCCTATCTCTTTCCGTAGATGCTGACGACAGTAGCACGTGAACATTCGACCAGCTTCGACGTTTTCGAGATACTCGTTCACAGGCTCAGTGTAATAATAACCTACACTTCGTCAAAGTCGCTTGTCTCGATGGATTTCCCCATTTGCAGCCCATATGTTCGCTAGGGTGATTCCCCGTCCGTGTTTGCTCTTCTTACATACTTCTATTACCGCGTTACGTGCCGGCAACGCCACCATGCGGCATCCTGCGTCGCTGTGGGCAGTGGTTATAATGTTTTGGCTCATCAGTGTATTTGTTGCTGTTTGCAGTCTCCCTCAGCAATCTTTTAATTGAATCATAGCCAAGGAGTCCAGTAAGATCCGGCATGGATTAATAACATGTTTTGTCTCTAGTGGTCGAAACTAGTCACTAGTGCTTGTCTAGGCGCTAACAATTGCCCTCTTCAGAATATTATTTTCTATTAGTAATTGAGATTTCCTTATTTTATTTCAGCTGTAACGCTAGTTTGGCTCTTGAATCTGCACATGCTGTATGTCAACGCGTTTAGCTCAGACGAAGCAGGGCTAGAGCTGGTCGCGCTGGGCCTAGATGCCGGCTCTAATTGAGAGTGAAGTTAAACAGGCACGGGACGGGACGGCCGGGGTGCCCCGAGCGCGTGCTGTGAGCGCCGTGGCTAGCCCCGCGGGACACTCGGTAACTAGGTTACGGCAGCCGCTGCCACCTGCCATTGTCCGCCCGCAACTCGGCCGGTCGGGCCTCCTCGCCGGTCTGCAAGACAAACGCCGGCTGAAGGGTCACCCTGGGAGAGCCGGGGTCGCAACTCTGGCACTTGCTTTCGCTTCCAGTGTTGCACAGCGCGACGAGCCAGCTCGTTCCTAAACAAGGCAACGACGCACACAAACTTATTTCTACAGCTGTTTATTTCTTGACACAGTCACTTTTCATGACACAATCGGAACTGGTTTCGGCGACAGTGACCATCTGCAGATGCTAAAAGCGCCATTCAGTGAACTCGTGTTCATGGTTGTCAGTTGTCAATTTGAACAACGCATTATCCTGTGTTTCCTAATGCAGTTTTTAGGATCTGAAGATGACACTGTGGCCGAAACCGGTCATGAGTCAGTCATAAAAAAGCGTTTTTGTAGAGAAATAAACACAACTTTATAACAATCTCATCACCGTCTCCTTGAACAAAATGTTGTATTTTTCTCCAATTTCTTAATGTTTTTTGTGACAGAAATAATGATTGCGTTAGAGATCGTTGACAGTCAGCGATGAAAATTTCCCCCACAACCATCTAAATCAGGCATAGGCAACCTTCGCGGGCCTGTTTCACATACACTACTGGCCATTAAAATTGCTACACCATGAAGAAATGCAGATGATAAACAGGTGTTCATTGGACAAACATATTATACTAGAACTGACATGTGATTACATTTTCACGCAATTTGGGTGCATAGATCCTGAGAAATCAGTACCCAGAACAACCACCTATGGCCGTAATAACGGCCTTGATACGCTGGGCATTGAGTCAAACAGAGCTTGGATGGCGTGTATAGGTACAGCTGCCCATGCAGCTTCAACACGATACCACAGTTCATCAAGAGTAGTGACTGGCGTATTGTGACGAGCCAGTTGCTCGGCCACCATTGACCAGACGTTTTCAGTAGGTGAGAGATCTGGAGAATGTGCTGGCCAGGGCAGCAGTCGAACATTTTCTGTATCCAGAATGGCCCGTACAGCACCTGCAACATGCGGTCATGCATTATCCTGCTGAAATGTAGGGTTTCGCAGGGACTGAATGAAGGGTAGAGCCACGGGTCGTAACACATCTGCAATGTAACGTCCACTGTTCAGAGTGCCGTCAATGCGAACAACAGGTGACCTAGACGTGCAACCAATGGCACTCCATACCATCACGCTGGGGGATACGCCAGTATGGCGATGACGAATACACGCTTCTAATGTGCGTTCACCCCGATGTCACCAAACACGGATGCTACCATCATGATGCTGTGAACAGAACCTGGATTCATCCGAAAAAATGACGTTTTGCCGTTCGTGCACACAGGTTCGTCGTTGAGTACACCATCGCAGGCGCTCCTGTCTGTGATGCAGCACCAAGGGTAACCGCACCCATGGTCTCCGAGCTGATAGTCCATGCTGCTGCAAACGTCGTCGAACTGTTCGTGCAGATGGTTGTTGTCTTGCAAACATCCCCATCTGTTCTCAGGGATCGAGACGTGGCTGCACGATCCGTTACAGCCATGCGCATAAGTTGCCTGTCATCTCGACTGCTAGTGATACGAGGCCGTTGGGATCCAGCACGGCGTTTCGTATTACCCTCCTGAACCCATCGATTCCATATTCTGCTAACAGTCATTGGATCTCGACCAACGCGAGCAGCAATGTCGCGATACGATAAACCGCAATCGTGATAGGCTACAATCCGACCTTTATCAAAGTCGGAAACGTGATGGTATGCATTTCTCCTCCTTACACGAGGCATCACAACAACATTTCACCAGGCAAAGCCGGTAAACTGCTGTTTGTGTGTGAGAAATCGGTTGGCAACTTTCCTCATGTCAGCACGTTGTAGGTGTCGCCACCGGCGCCAACCTTGTGTGACTGCTCTGAAAAGCTAATCGTTTGCATATCAAAACATCTTCTTCCTGTCGGTTAAATTTCGCGTCTGTAGCACGTCATCTTCGTGGTGTAGCAATTTTAATGGTCAGTAGTGTCATGCGACGTGACAGCAGCGCTCCTAGGGCTTAAAGTCAAAACTATAGGGCCCGTGACGTTAATGCTTATGGGTTTACGCACCAATATCAATCACATATCCTTCTCGACACGCCACAGAAACTAATTATGCCTCGAAAGTCCCAATTTTTAAGAGCATTCAGGTTCACCCCATCTTCAGATGTGTCATGAACATTGTTTCTTTACCTATGGCGTTTTATAATAGCTATCTTAAAAACTTCCATTGTAAAATTCTGCAGCACTGTTAGAAATAATGTTCACGAAACGTAAATAAATGTAAATATCTCAACAAGAGGTTATAATAAGCTTGAAACATCATCGCGGAATATTTTTAACGGACATCATATTCGCCATTAGATGCAGAATTGATTTATTTCACAACTGCTATTTCATTCATTTTTAAGTGGTACCGCAAAAGCTAAAAGAATATTAAAATGAAGCACAGAGTGTATATACAAAACTGCACAAACATATGTAGCCAGTTATACATTACAAAAAGGTGAAAATAATATTCACTTGCATTTTGCTTCAGCACGTGTCAGACTCTGAAATTCCTCAATACCTTCGCTTTGTATCCCTTGAACAACCGAGTGTTCTGAGCCCATCCTGTGGAAGATTAAGTGCATGGAGAGGGTTAGCGCAGTGTAATGGATTGGCCTGGGATTGTGTGTGTGTGTGTGAGAACAGTACACACGCAAAAAGTCCGGCCAACGCGTGGTTGGTCGGTGGTGGTGTTCGTGGCACAAATCGCTGATGAATCGGTTGCGAGGGAGTCCAGCCATCTTTTAGAATGCATGAGCGGCATTGCAGAAACTGTCCCACAGCAGCAGGAGGTCTGCATCATCGTGTAGCTGACGCATAGGGTACAGCCTGGGGAGGTGCAGTGACAGTTTCAGCACCTGATTTTGTGGCCATTGAAGGGCAGCAATGTGGGAGTCGGCAGTTTTCTCCCACACCACAGCCACATACTCCAGCACTGGATGAACCAGTGTCAGGTGGAGGATGATCCTGTATCAGGTAGAAGTGTCAATGTGGGGTTAAGGAGGGGTAGAGTACGTGTAGGCTCCCCACGGCCCTGTTGTGGTTCTTGTGGATGTACAGGAGCCAGGAGAGATAGGTGGCAGTCTTGGTCCGGGGGCTGTGCCTCCTGCGATAGTGACTGGGGTGAGAGCCATTGGGACTCACCATATTGTGAAGACTATTGCCTGGCACTTTGCAGGGTCGAACTCTATGTGCCACTTCATGGCACAAGCAGCCAGAACATCACAGCCCAGCTGAAGGTGGTGGTCCATGTTCTCCACATTCATGCTGCAGGTGAACAGCACCGTTTTTTGGCATAAAGAGCCAACTTCACATGTGACACCTGTGGATCATCTGCAGTGTAGAGGAAGTACAGAATAGGACCAAGTAGCAGGCATAGCAGCTGATGGAAGGTGGCGTGGCCCCCACAGAAGCCAAGTGCTCCTCTGGCAGAAGGTATTCATCTGTGATGTCCGCCATGAGGCACCACAGACAGAACCTCTGGAAGACTTCTGAGAGGAATGGGAGGAGAGTGGATGAGTGGAAAACCAAGATTGAAGACATCAGCCAGGAACTGATGGAGCCCCAGCAGCAGGTTCTTCAGAAGGACATTGGTGATTTTATCAGTGTCCCTCATCCATCTGGTGATAAGGGATTGGAGCTGTAGGAGAACTTCCTCCTCAGTGTTTGGAGGGATAACATCAGCTTCATCTTGGGCGGTGAGAGAAGCAGTCAGTCAGTCAGTGACAAGCCATATGTGATCGTCATCAACATCTGGCACCAATCAGAAGTTGTCTTCGAACATGTCAGCCAAGATACTGGCCTTCGCTTCAGGGTCGCAAATGACGACTTGACCATGCTGAATAGGGATCATGAGCTGCTGATGGCGCAGAAACTGCAGACAATGCACCAGCTGCTGTTATCCTGAGGATTAAGAGTGGAGATGAGGTCCACCCAGTCCTTGTTGTGGTGTTCTTCAACAATGGCCTTGATCTTCATGTGCATCCAGTTTAGTCGGTTCATGGTAGCCAGCTGGAGAGTCAGCTGACAGCTGGTTCTTCTCTTGGATGGGAGCCAGCAGATAATGAAAGAGGCTGCAGGAGCAGTCCTGTGGCTGTTGAGGCTGACCAGGAGAGGCTGCATCTGCAGCTTGAAGTATCCCTCTGGTGAGGAAGGCCAGAGCTACATCAGTCTCCACAATATCTGTAGCAGGTGTGTCAGTGACCACGCTAAGCACTTTAGCCTGAAAGCTCTCACCATCCAGGCATTGGTAGAAAGGGCGCTGAGGCAGCATCACTGTGCCAACCACATACACTTCAAAGATCATCAGGAGGGGATTGGAAGATGTGGTAGTGATCATGGTGGCAGAAGTGTGGTGCCGTATGCCCTTCAGGATGGCAACATCAAGCATCTCCAGTTGTCCTCTGTCAGGATCGATGATGGGGTCAAAGGGCCCCTGAATAATGGCGCCATGCCTCTGCACCATGGAAGTAATGCCTGCTGATATTGGTGAGGCGAGAGCTCCACTGCATGCTCTTTGCATTGAAGTCACCTACAATGAAAATATGGCCTCCCACATATCATCTGGCTGGGAATGAAAGTCCATCTTGTGGAGCACTACTCTGGCGGCCATGACGGAGGTGATCTTGCAGATCAAGGTGGTAACTACCATGCTCGTCTCCTCAAGGTGGTCCAGGGAGCAAGTGGATCTGGTAGTGGCACAGCAACATCCTCTCATCAATGGCCATCCCGCTGCACACTGTCAGCCTATCAGTGCAATAACAGCTAAAATTGGCGGTTTGCATGGAGACATCTGGCTTCAAGTGAGTTTCACAGATGAGGCAGATATTAATTGCCTCGTTACAGAGTAACTGGCGAAACTCACCTTGCTGTGACCAGAGACAGTTAGTGTTAAAAGTGCAGACACTAAGGCCATAGATATGTTTGTCAGCCATGGTCTTCCTGTGTGGCAGCAACGGTAGCCTGGAGGACTATTGTGACAGCAGTGATGAGCAAAACCAACTGAGAAAGGAGGGACCTGAGGGAGTGCCACAAGGTCTGCAGCTCAACTGTGTTGACCCTCAGGGTCTGGGTGGTGGCTGCTAGTGGCCCCTGTGCAGCTGGGGTGGCAAACAGCTGCTTGCTGGTGGGGGCACTCTTGGTAGGCTGTGGCTCTCTGATGGTGCTGGGTTGGTCTGGACAGCATCTACACCGGTAGGGAGCAGCCCTGGGGACAGCAGGAGAGGCCGACTGGTCAGCAGCCATCTCCACTGGTGGGGTGGCCGGCAGTGGTGCGACCAGTTCGGAGGCACGAGGCACCTGGCAGGAGGGAGGAGGGCTGACACCTGCCCCCTGGCAATATCTGTGAAGCTGGTGCAAGGCTGCACTTTCTGCACTTCTCTGCCACCATAGTGAAGGCGTTTAAAGGCAGGGCAGCCATGGTAGCTGGCCACATATTGTTCACTGCAGTTGCAGCACTGTGGGGTGGATCACCTTTTGTTTATGCACTCTCAGCTCTAATGTGAGCCAGCACAGTTGACACAGTGAGATGGTGTCATGCAGTACATTTTCTGAGGCCCTGGCAAGACTAGTATTGTGTCCACTTTCCCTTGACATGGAGAGGTTCCACCACCGCAGCAATGTTGGCAACCCTGGAGATCTGGAATATTTTCCTTTTGTTAGCATTGTTGAACAAGATGATGAGAAACTATAGCATGTTTCATTGCTTCCTGAGCAACCACATGCTTTCAATGGCCTGGACACTAAACCCTACAGCCAGCAATTCTTCTTTAAGATGGGCTGGATCCATCTTGAGAGGGAGGCAGTGGAAGATGACCTTCAGCAGGCAGAGGGTCTCCATATTGTGCAGGAAGCAGTAGAGCCTCATGGTGAGAATGTAGTTCATCAGTTTTGTGTGGTCATTGGTGGTGGCCATGCGGACCCTGCATATCTCATCCAGAGTGACTCGATTCTTTGTGATGGTCGTGTTTGTCTATACCATCAGCTGGAAGTCTTTGTAGGCTCCCTGCCAGATGATAACGATTGGATAGGAGGGGGGAAAAGTTTCCTCGCTGGAGGTGCCGCATCATCTTTGCCTGTAGCTGCTTCAGGCATAGCTTTGAAGCAATTGCCGCTCTGAATTGGTGATGGTTGCACTTGCTCGAACACCTGGGCCAGAACAGTGTTTCTGGGCGATGAGGCTATCCTCATCTGGCCGTGGAAGAGGAGGAGAAGTACGCCTCTGTGCTCTCTTCCTTAGCATTTGCGGGGTAGGTGTGGATGAAGACAAGGAATTGTCTCCATCTGCCACTGCATGCTGCTTTCATGAGGCCTGCAAAACATCCATTCAGTCATCTGCGATGGTTGTGTCTGCTGTGACAAACCCTTCAGGTCAACCAACTGCCAACTGGCAGCATCTCCTTGGGCAGTACAGTGAACGCTTGAGTGGCTGCGAGTGGTGGAGCATTCGATCAATGTCATCTTCATTTGCCATGTCTGGCTGGGCAGTTGTAGGGAGTGCTGTGACCCTTTGTGGAGTCACAACTGGCAGGGCTGTACTCGGCAGTACTGTGGCTTCTTCTGGGAGAGCCAGAACTGGCAGCATCTCCTTGGGCAGTACAATGACCGCTTGAGTGGCTGCGAGTGGTGGAGCTTTCGATGGTGGTGCAAAAGTGTCTTGTGTCGCTACGCCTGGCTTGGCCCCTCCAGGAAGTGCAGTGGCTGCTTGATAGGTCATGTCTGGCATTGTAGTGGGAGGCTGCTTTTTCTGTGCAGTGCTGAGCCTGTGTTCATCATTCTTGCAATGCTATAGGGAGCCATATGTGGCGAGATGCTGCATGACTGAGATCGTCTCGTCTTCACGCATGCGAGTATGGCATCAGAACAATTCCATCGTTGGTGCCTTGTCTGGGAGTTTTAAGCTTGGTCGTCGTAGACAGGGGGCCAGATGGAGCGGCTGATGACGCAAGTGCCGCTGGACAGTGATCTGCCACACCCTTCATTGCAACACGCTCCTTGTCGACATCTAACTTGGACCCATATTTTATTGTTTTTATAATTAAAATATTAGGCACCAATGACATGTTAAAAGCTGGGGCGACAGTAAGTTATATTGGACAGGATTGGAAGGGAGGGGGTTCAAAATGGCTCTAAGCACTATGGACTTAACTTCTGAGGTCATCAGTCCCCTAGAACTTAGAACTACTTAAACCTAACTAACCTAAGGACATCACACACATCCATGCCCGAGGCAAGATTCGAACCTGCGACCGTAGCAGTCGCGCGGTTCCAGACTGTAGCGCCTAGAACCGCTCGGCCACACCGGCCGCCGAAGGGAGGGGAGATGGCAATGCTTGGATATAGCCTACTACTCTAGAATGGCACCAAGAGTGCTGTCGAACTTAATGTCCCTATCTAACAGATGGATCACCATCAACAGTGTCATGAACCCTCAGTTTATGAGACACTGTGGAGATGTATGGAATTTAATTCAGAACAATGGCGCAAAGACTGGTGATCAGAAACTTTACATCACCACCTCTCCTCCCCTTGCCAGTTAAGTACCGGCAATAAAAATTTCATACATCACCAGGATTCGAACCAGGTTGCTTCTGAGCTGATTGCAACCACATAGGTGTACAATTGCGACCTTAGCTAAGAAGGCAGGTATAAATACAGAACCACTACTACTCACTCTTCTTTAGAGAAGACTGATCGCTCAAAGTGCTACAGTTATGGAGAAAAATGCGACACATAAAATCCAGCACGAAAACTATCCAAGGAACTTTCTAACGAAAGCCAGCAGTCAAAGAAGTGGATCCAGGGTTCCCTTCTGGGGACACAGCAGTTAGTTACTGGTCATCTCCCCCTACAAAAAAAATGGTTCAAATGGCTCTGAGCACTATGGGACTCAACTGCTGAGGTCATTAGTCCCCTAGAACTTAGAACTAGTTGAACCTAACTAACCTAAGGACATCACAAACATCCATGCCCGAGGCAGGATTCGAACCTGCGACCGTAGCGGTCTTGCGGCTCCAGACTGCAGCGCCTTTAACCACATGGCCACTTCGGCCGGCTCTCCACCTACACTCCCTCCCCCCTCCCCTCCAATCTTGTCCAATATAACTTGCTGTCGCCCCAATTTTTAACATGTCATATTCGCCTAACAACAATAAAATATTTTAACACCATATTAATTTGTTTACACTAGTGCCTGTTAGAAAATCAGTTTAGGATGTCATTAACAATATTTCATGTAGTACTGAATTAGCGATGAGCTTTGGCGCAGGGCCAGCGCTTACGCAAGGCCGACCTTGGGCATTGGTGATGTCACAAAGTGGTGATGTCATGCTCTGCGCGACAAAAAACTGTTCTCACTCTATGGCCCCCGTTTACAGGAGCGTACCTCCATGATCAATATTTTTTTAATTAGAATTTTTTTTAATAGAGGAAAATGGGACAGGATAAGAGAATTTTTATTTTAATTTCTGTAATAATGTGTTACATCTCCAGTTACAACATGAAAAGTGCGATACGCTATAACATCTCTTGCATTAAATGCTTCCAAACCAGTAACTGTCTTCACTGTATTGCCATTATAACGAACTACAGCAACTGTAATCCAACCATTGCCAGCTTGATGTGTATCTAATTGGGTAAGTGTAAAATTAATAATGCACCCACAAAACACAGATGGACCTGAGATCAACGACCAGCGGAGCATGACTTGTGAATGTGTTGCTGTTTCTTTCAGTCATTTCCGTGTATGGTTTGGGAAGTCAGTCTTTCTGTAATGTTTTTCTTTGCAGAGGGTCTTCGCCTTCTGTTTTGCGTACTCAGCTTCCTATGGTTTACTGGTTCTGCCTGTGGACCCATGAACCATATCAGCTTTGTTGCCGAAGCAGATACGGTCAGCCAGCGAATGAGCGTCTATACCGGGCTGGAAGGTTTAATGGAGCTGGTAGGGTCGCAAGTCCATTAATGTAGCTAACTGTGAGACAAATGTTAAGCCCCAGAAATATATTTTGTGCAGATGTGAAAATTTTAAGGTTTTCTCTGGACGCAGAGCAAAAGTCAAGGCAGGCTAAAATGCAATATCTAGATTTGAATGACAACCGTAAAGAGCAGCTGATATTGCATGCATCATAAGCACACCATTGAGCTAAACTGCCACACACCAATAAGCTGGAGGACCAAGGAGCAGATGCTGCAAAGTGATCTCATAGAGAAGAGAAAATAATGTCATTCTGTTGAACATGCATAATGAAGCAACAAAGCCTAAGTTGTACGCAAGAACAGCTTTCAGCACTCAGATGCTGCAAAATAACTGAGCTGAAAACCTGAATAATGGAGTTGGGACATGCGGTGTGGTGCAGAGCACTGACAGGTTCTGAAAACTAGGGTACATTCAATCATTTTTTCCATCAGGATACGGTCATCAGCATAAACCAACCGGTACAAATTACCTTACTTCCAAAACTTAGTTCTCAGTTTTCAGCTAACCAACCTCAAGTGAGACCTATACTGCTCCATTTGCAGCTCATCTAGAGGACTACAATCTACAGTGCTACAGCTAGCCTGGCCTGAAGAACTTTTATGCTGTTGGCCACTGCTCCTCATTTCCACCTTTGTTGATGAGAAGATTTGGTTGCTTCCTACCAACAGACCACCAGGAGGCCTAGGTGATGGTAGTTGGTAATTTACTGAACTACCATTAACCAGGGGACTGCAGCAGCTGTCCCCCCTCTCTCCTGACGAATGTCTACAAATGGACATTGGTGGCAAAGGCGTCTCTCACTGAGAGGTTGTGGTATAACGGTTTATGACTATGACCACCTCATTCAGAGCTGCCAGCTGCCTCTATAAGGTGCAGTCCAAGACGTCAGTGAGTGCACACTGGTAAGCTGCTGGCTGCTAGAGGCAGCACGGGTAACACCCGCCAAGTTAAAGCTAGCTGACTGTGACTTCGTGGGGCACTGTGTGTTTGCCTCCCTTTCAGTGGCAGCCAAGGCTGTGAGAAACGCTGGTGTCAGCGCATACTGGCTTGCCAGTGCCCTTCTGCTTATTCCTCTGCTGGCATTCGTGAAGGGAGACAACTGTGTCTCCATGAATAATACATGTGTATTCTGAACACAATGTCCATTAGCGGCTTTGGGCATTCGACAGATCTTCATCAAAGCACTCCACTCTACACTATCCTGGCAACAAAGAGGCCACAGCTCTGGCCCTCTGTACAAACAACTGACAACTGTTATGTGTTGAAGACAGCTTTCAGTTTTTCAGAGTTTGTTGCCATTTTTTAGACTCTCAGTTTCATGCTATTTTATTCTTCGAAAGTTAACTGACAAATTTGGAAACTGGTAGCCAAATGTTGAGAGTAAATGCAAGTCCACACTGTTTGTTGTATCACAAAATAAATTTAACTCCCAACTGAGGCTAACACAAATAATTACAAGTTCTGACTGACTGACCAGTCGCAAATAAATAAAAATCCACACTGATCGTCAGATCACAAATAAATATAAACGCTTTTAGTAAAGTCTTCTTTGTGAGGATGGGCATATCATGGCCCCCATGACGGCTCCCCACTGATCAAAGTACATAGAATGGCAACAATGTTTTAAGTGAGATCATAAATAGAATGCCACCACATCAGTATGTTTACTCAAACAACACGAGCAGCTGTGAAGATATATGTTCAAACGCGTGTGAATTCCTAAGGGACCAAACTGCTGATCTCATCAGTCCCTAGCCTTACACATTTCTTAAACTAACTTAAACTAAATTAGGCTAAGAACAGCACACACACCCATGCCCGAAGGAGAACTCGAACCTCCGGCAGGATGGGCAGCGCAGTCCGTGACATGGCGCCCTAGACCGCGCAGCCAGTCCGCGCGGCCGAGGATTATCACCTAAGCTGTTAACAATGGGGAAGTCCCTTTAAGAGCTACGCCGTCAACTGTCGCCATTTTCAAAAGAACCACGTCATATCCCCCCTTAGGATCAGTTGGATTTATTGAAGTTAACTTAACATGGGCTGCCCAACAGGAAGATTCCTTATCACCAAAACTTCACTGCTGGCCACTAAAACTGCAAGATTAGGAAGTATAGTTGAAATCTTGTGAGTACACAGGGTAGTACAGTGTGTGTCAATTTTTTTGTTCTCGAGCCAATACTGACACTTTTGGATGGTTCCTCGGGCCACATATGTGCATACGTTAAATAGCCCCCGGTGGACTAGCAGCAGGAAGGGGGCGATAAATTGGCCGCCGGCGCCCAAGTACTGACCGTTAAAAGTCAGCACTATTTGGAACACCTCGTGTAACATGGTAAGTGCCTGACTTAATGTTGTTGGTGTGTTGTCTGTGTGAGTAGTGGTTAACTGACTAATAACAGTAAATGTACTTAAATTTAAATACATTATGGCATCTGAAAGACGATCGCAAATGTTACTAAATGTTTCGAATGCCACTTTTCTTATACTAATTGCGCTGTATTACAACAGCCTCAATAACAATTTCGTATTCCTTGCTACAAATACGTGTCGCATTTGAAGATGAGTGTCTCTACAATGTTGTCAGTACTGGAAGACATACAATAAACATTCCCCCTCTCACAACCTCCCACCCAACAATGGCCACGCTACTTTCCCGACTGCCTTGAGGTAAACAGCTAACTTTACTTAGCTCACGGCCGATTACATCAACGTCAATTAAAAGTAAGCATATGTTAAAATATTACTGTCTCTGTAAGTGTTTTTGTTTGACACTGACTGTGAGAGGGGAACAATACTCTTTACATTAGTTGACGGTTCTCGATTTCGCTGTTAGTTGGTAGATGCATATTATTACAAAATATCACTGAGAACCGAGGGCCGCACAAATATATTTCATCAAGGCCGCATGCCTCCCATGGGCCGCAGTTTCACGGCCATTAGTGTAGTAGAAAGAATACGTGTTTACATTTTTAGCTGAGCTGAAGCCGCGCGTAGTGGCCGCGTGGTTTGAGGCGCTATGTCACGGACTGCGTGGCCCCTCCCGCCGGAGGTTCGAGTCCTCCCTCAGGCATGGGTGTATGTGTTGTTCTTAGCAAAAGTTAGTTTAAGAAGTGTGTAAAACTACGGACCGATGACCTGAGCAGTTTGGTCCCATAGGACTTCACACACATTTGAACATTTTGGTGAGCTGGAGGTAAACAGGACGTGAAATTTAGTACACTGAACTGCAACTTCTGGCCTCAACAGTGACTGTATTCCGGCTGAGTACTGATACGAGCTGACCTTGAATGATAGATTTCATGAATCCTAGTGGTTGGCATGCCAGTCTCTCAGCACATGACCAAATGTTTTCAGCAGATGATGGCTCTGGATAACTTACTGGACAGGTAAAGAGTCGATCACCCTGTGTCTTGTGGTAGGTCAAAAGATCAAGGGCAATATTAGTCTTGTTTTAACTTGTTGAAAAACGACGTCAGAGAGATCTCACGTCAGAAAGGAAACGCTTGATGTTCACATTACCTGCTAAGTGAAACAGAGGTAATCGTGTGGCATACTCAAGGAATCATGCCAGATGCTGAGCCTGTATGACTTCACAGATATGTCATTTCATGCTGTTTCTAGTCTTTGCCAGAGCCCATCGATAGTATTGATGTGCCGTTTACGTTCAGTGCGTCTTTCTTCAATTATGGAAATGGATTGTCCAAAGTATGCTTCACTATCAGCAGTCAACAGAATGAGCAGTTACTAAACATAGTCTGAATGTAACCCATGAAGTGAGCTATGAGAAGACACAACAAATTTGAGAAATACTTCAATTTTTTGGGACTGCGTGAGTAAGGATTCCATCGAAATCCTGCTACAAAAGGAGGACCTCAATAAGGACAATGAATTTCAACTTCGTCACTTATGGAGCCGACACTGAAATTGCTTAGAGCGCTGCGGAGGCAGACACCGTGCAGCACGAAGGCAGAGTGAACAGTGGGGTCTCCCACTCGATCTCCATGAGCGAACCACATTACACAGCGCGGTCTCGGAGTGATGAGTGCTGGCGGGGAGACGGAACTTGTATACATGGTGAATCACGTGAAACTTGCACCGCGAATGTTGCGGAAATGCAAAGTGCTATTGATGCGCGATTTTCTCATAATGGATTGGTTTGCATTGTTAATCAATCAGATTGCAATAATTCCTAGAAACTATATTTTTTGTTCAAATATACACTTTTTTAAATGGAACAATGCCTATGACTAAAAGTAGCGTAAATTGGAATGTCACTTGTGTTTGTTGCAGGAGTCTAGTGCTAGTCGTTTACGAGATATACCGGGTGATCAAAAAGTCAGTATAAATTTGAAAACTTAATAAACCACGGAATAAAGTAGATAGAGAGGTAAAAATTGACACACATGCTTGGAATGACATGGGGTTTTATTAGAACAAAAAAAAGACAAAGTTTACAAAATGTCCGACAGATGGCGCTGGACAGCAAAACGTCAGTGACTGCACATGACAATCGTGTATAAAAGGAGCTGTAATGAGAGAGAGAGATCCAAGCCAAGGCACGCTCCCAACTCCGTCTCCTCAAGCTCCTTTCCGGCCGTACGTGGGGTCTGGACCCCTCCACCATCCTCCACACCTATAAATCCCTCATCCGCCCTATCCTTTGTTACGCCCATCCGGCCTGGATCTCCGCCCCCCCCCCCCTACCTTTTATAAATCCCTTCAAATCATTGAACGCCATGCTCTCCACCTTGCTTATCGCATCCGTCTCCCCTCCCCCACGCGGATCCTGTACGATCTCATTCCGTTCCCCCACCTCCTCCTTTTCCTTGAAAGGATACGGACCCTGTACACCTCCTGCAAACTCGATCCTCCTCACCCACTTGTCTCGCCCATCCTTTCCCACCCCTACCCGCTGCCGCGCCTGTATTCCCACGTCCCACCTGGTCTCCATCTCTCCATCCTCCTTACCCTCTCTCAAGGTGGCTTCCGCCAGCTCCCCCTCCCTCCCTCCCTGATGATGTCCTCCTCCCCTCCATCTACCCCTCCTATCAACTTTGATCCTCCCCCCCCCACTTCCTGTGTCCTTTCTTTTTTTAGGCACCCTCCCTCCTTACTCTTTCCTTTTCCCTCATCCCCTTCCTCCACCCCTCTTCCCCCGGGCTTCCCCTCCCCCTTCCTCCCTTCCCCCTATCTCCCCTACCCATGGCATCTCTGCTCTCCCCTCTCCCTCTTCCATTCCCCTCCTCCTCTCTTAGCAGGTCCCCGGACTCGTACACGCTCAGTGGACTTTCGCGCGCCAGAGATCACCACCATCAGTGTCTTGTGTGTGTGCCTTCGTTTTGTGTTTAGTGTTCTTTCGCCGTCACGCCACCACTGTTCACGTGTGCCGTCGCAGTCATCCGTGTTATGTGCGCCGTGTCAACAAGTGTTAGTGTTTTTTCTCGTCCAGCGTGAACGGCTTCATGTTTATTGTTTTTCGTATCTACATTTTTGCCCGCCGTTTTTATTGTATTATCTGTGCCACCTATATGTCGTATTATTGTACCACTCAAGGCTGAAGAGCAGCGTAATATGCTGCTGACAGCCTGCCTTGTATGAGGTGATTAAAATTACAATAAAGAAAAAAATAAAAAAAGTCGCAGTCGCAGCATGTTGACGTTATCTGAAAAGGCGCTTTTAGTGAAGCTGTATTATCAGAATGGGGAATGTGCTAGTTCAGCGTTACGATCCTATCACCATAGGAAGGCGATTCGAACGAGTAAAAGTCCGTTGACAAATGCAGCTGTAGCGAGAATGATTTGGAAGTTCGAAGTCACGGGTTGTTTAGACGATAGACCCCGTAGTGGCCGACCGAGCACAAGGCGTGATGCTGCTGAAACAGTTCAGGAAGTAATGGAGACTACAGCGGGTTCGCCTATGCACGGTGAAGTCAGCGCTCGTGCAGCCGCACGTCGTACCGGCATTCCATACACTATTGTTTGCTTGGCACTGAGGCGTACCCTCCGATGCTATCCGCACAAAATCCATGTGCATCATGAACTGTTACCTGGCGATTTAGTGAAGCGGAGGGCATTTGCGGTGTGGGCGTTTCAAAAGATGGCGGAAGATGACGATTGGTTGAGTAACGTGTTGTGGACCTACGAAGCTCATTTCACGCTCCGAGGGTCTGTCAACGCCCACAACTGCAGAAATTGGGCCACCGAAAATCCTAGAACTGTCGTGGAAAATCCATTGCACGACGAGAAAGTCACGGTATGGGCTGGATTTACCACATCTACCGTTATCGGGCCCTTTTTCTTCGAGTAAATGCGTGATTCTGGTTTTGTAACTGCTACCGTGACGGGTGAGAGGTACGCCGATATGTTACAGAATCGCATCATCCCCAGCCTGGCTGATAAACACCTGCTGGAACGTACGATGTTTATGCAGGATGGCGCTCCACCCCATATTGCTAAACGCGTGAAAGATCTCTTGCGCGCGTCGTTTGGTGATGATCGTGTGCTCAGCCGCCACGTTCGTCATGCTTGGCCTCCCAGGTACACAGACCTCAGTCCGTGCGATTATTGGCTTTGGGGCTACCTGAAGTCGCAAGTGTATCGTGATCGGCCGACATCTCTAGGGATGCTGAATGACAACATCAGACGCCAATGCCTCACCATAACTCCGGACATGCTTTACAGTGCTGTTCACAACATTATTCTTCGACTACAGCTATTGTTGAGGAATGATGGTGGACATATTGAGCATTTCCTGTAAAGAACAACATCTTTGCTTTGTCTTACTTTGTTATGTTAATTATTGCTATGCTGATCAGATGAAGCGCCATCTGACGGAAATTTTTTGAACTTTTGTATTTTTTTGGTTCTAATAAAACCCCATGTCATTCCAAGCATGTGTGTCAATTTTTACCTCTCTATGTACAGTATTCCGTGATTTATTCAGTTTTCAAATTTATACTGACTTTTTGATCACCTGGTATTTTGAAATGTTCCCACATTGACACTTGCACAATAATTATGGTAGCACACACTAAAGAACTACAAGTGCATACGCTAGTGTATGTGGATTCTGATCAGGAACGAGGCAACTGACCATCACAGGTCGAGTCCGAAATGACCACCGGCAGCGGCAATACACGCTTCCTTTCTTTTATAGAACAAGTGTTGCACACGTGATAGCATTTCAGTGGAGATGTCCGAGGAGTCTGCAGTAATATGTCGTTACATACTTGTATAATCGGGTCTAGTTATGTCCTTCAACAAACACCAGTGAATTCTAATTAACACTACTTTTAGTCTGTTGATGTCAATAGGCATTGTTCCATTTTAAAAAGTGTATATTTGAACAAAAATACCGCTTATAGGTATTATCACAATCTGTTTATTGATTAACACTGCAAACCCCTGACTGAGAATTCATTCTGTGAAAACCGCATATCAGTAGCACTTTCCATTTCCGCAATATTTTCGGTGCACATATTACGTGATTCACCCTGCATATCAGAGCCTCCAGCTCAATGTGTAGCAAGAAAGCATAATTCGATGATGATGGTGTTAATCATTGCGTCGTTGAAAATTTGTTCTACAGCAACCAATATGTCCGGCCGGATGTCCGAAAGCCTTTCAATCTGCTTTAAGTTTTCCCGAGGTTTTGCATTTTTGGGGGCTTTGTTACGTACAAATAACAGTTTTGCTTGATCATGCTCTTGGTGTGCTTATCCAACAACTGTGAGACCACGACGCAAGTGAGAGCAGGCCGGAACAGGATGGGCAGGTGGGAAGTGCCCCGCCGGATCTGTCCCCCTCCCCCGCACCCTCCCACGTCTCCGGCGCCGGCGTTCCAGAGAACTACCCGTGGGCGGACAGCTCCCCGGCGGAGATAAATTGGCGTGACGCGGGCTGGGAAATGCAGTTTCCTGCCGTCAGATTAGCACCGGCTGCGGCCAGGCGGCACGCCGCGCCGGGCCGAGCAGCCCTGCGCCGTCTCCAATTGATTACAATTATCCTGCGCCCTTCCCACGGCCGGCCTAGGTCAGGCGGCATAGGGCCGAGTCTGCGACAGACTGTGCGGAGTAAACAGCCTTCCTTTGTGCTTCCTAATCCGGTAACAGGAGAGTTTCTGAAACGAGAACGGTTTTAAAACAGTACTCTGCAATTAGATAAGCCCGACGTTTGACGCCATTTATGCCGTGTGCAATTAGCTAGGCCCAACATTGGGTGCCATTTATGTTGTGACTGGATTTGGTTACCCCGATCTTGGCAGTTAATTTAGTTTAGTTACATTTATTAGTTACAAAATAATTGTATTTTTGCGTAGCAATTCAATAACAGGATAAGGTGACCCAGGTAAAATAGTGCAAATAGAGTATTTTACATTGGTATTTACTTCCACAAAATATTCTGTTTTGCGGTTCGGCTATTTGACGTCAAGAACCCGTTACAAAACATAATTGAATTTTTAAAGAGGCTTAAACTGTTTAATTTGTATAATGACTTTATATGACCATCTTTGTTGCCATTGTTAAGTTTTATAATGAAAATATAATTATCAGCAAAGAAACTGAATTTTAATAAAGTATGCCGGCCGATGTGGCCGTGCGGTTCTGGGCGCTTCAGTCTCGAGCTGCGTGACCGCTACGGTCGCAGGTTCGAATCCTGCCTCGGGCATGGATGTGTGTGATGTCCTTAGGTTAATTATGTTTAAGTAGTTCTAAGTTCTAGGGGACTGATGACCACAGATGTTAAGTCCCATAGTGCTCAGAGCCATTTGAACCATTTGAATTTTTAATAAAGTATGTAGTTAAGATGGCGTAAGAGGAAGCGTCTGGTAAAGAGTTCGCAGTGGCATTTTCTCTACATCGGTAATAGTGGCCAAAAGCGGAAGACTACATTCAGTTGTCCTTCACATATAATCTTGGAGAGCTCGGCCAGATTTACTGATTACAGCACGTAAGTATAAGTTTCTCTTTCAAATTATGCAATCTTTAAATTGTATCGTAAGCAGTAAGCATCTGGGTAGGCACTAGGAGATAATATGATTTGCCAAAAGAATAACCGTTCTGTTAGGAACAAACCACAGCACGATAAACTGCGCAACCTAAAGCTCTGTATAAAGGAAAGTATGGCCATCCTACTCCCCTGCGTTTGCCGTCGTCCGCAGTTCAGGACTGGCCGAAACCGCTTCACGTGACATTAGCAGCCGTTGTGGGGCCAAAGCGTTACGTGTGAAGCATAGGAAGTGTTGTGTATTTTCGAAGATTTAGGTAGAATAATGCGTCAGTGCTGTACTTTTGGCTGTTCCTTTCAAGGCGACAGGGGAGGAAAACTGTACAGAATTCCTTCCGGAGGGAGGTTTGCAACAAGGAGGATATGGCTGATGAAAATCAGCAAAGCCAACTGGCGGTAGGCAAAGTTTTTATTCATTAGTCCAAATCATCTTAAGGTTTAAGATTCGCTGTGTAACAAACTTGCTGTATTTTGACTCACTTCGTGATCAGATTTGGTGCATCATTATATGTGAATAGCCTATGGCCGGTCAAGTTCGTCATTAAAAGGTACATCGATTTCGAGCATATTTTCTTTGGACAAACCCTAGTAAAAATATTGCAAATTTGTGTTCCAAAGGTTAGAGAACCTTCAAAAGTGACCAATGACTTCAGTCCTGCAGAGAACATGGACACAACAGAAGATGAACTCACCACTCCGAAGAACCTAGTACAACAGCTTCAGGCTGAAATTGCATTGTTTATTCGATGCATATCAGTTTGCAGTATTAAAAAAGTGGACATGTAAAGTTAGCAAATGGTCAGTCGAAACACTGCAGAAAGCGCTAAAAAACTAGACCAGCTTGTGGTAGTACAGTTACAAAGTCCTGCTGGAGAATAAAGTTCCATTTCCTTCAGACAGAACCCTACAGAATGTAAAATTTAGATCTGATGTGCTGAGGGAGATAATGAGTTCCACAAAAGTCAAGCTTGACCTCATTTTACCAGAGGAAAGACATGATGTTCTCATGATGGATGAGGTTAGTATCACCCCATCACTGGAAGGAACATGATTGGCTGCATCATTGGTAATGCTACCATACCTTCATAGAATCTTGCCCTTCCAACAACTATAGCTTCTGATGCATTAGTTTTTATGCTGGGTGATATTACCTCAAGATGGAAACAAACAATTGGTTAACATTACATCATATACAAAGCATTATTAGAGACTCTGAGGCACTCGGTATCAATGTACACTGCATCGTGGCAGCTATTGGAGGGTAAAATAAGGCTGTATGGCGAGAATTTGGAATTGTTGTTGGCAGGTTTTCTGCCAGCATCCTTGTGAGGCTAAGAGGAAGCTAATTTTCCTCATAGATACACCACAAATTTTGAAAAAATGAGGAACCACTTAGTTAGTGGGTAGTCAGTCTTCCTTTAAAAAAATGTCGAGGAACATGGTCTACCTTGTAATGAGGTACATATAAATCCTGCAAATTAGTTTCTTGAGATAGACAATGGTTTAAGTCTTAAACTGGCACCACAACTGTGTGAGAGGTGTTTGATGCCAAAACATTATGATAAAATGAACGTTGGCTTGACTACTGCCCTAATTAACAGCCAGACTGCAGCAGCCATTGAGTACGCTGTCAACACAGAGAAATTAAAGAAAAATGCTTTAACCACAGCATAGTTTCTAAAGCACGTTCATAAGTGGTTTTACCAGCATTACGCGTTATGGGGCCCCTTAGGGACATGGCTGCCAAGACGTGAAAGAAAACCAATGTGCATTCCGTGTGCATACCGGATGGGGTCATTCCAGATGTGGAACGGGTCCTCTCGCATGCCATGAAGAGCACAGGGTGCAGCCAGCTGCAGGCGGTTGCTCACAATGATGTGTGTCACTTTGGATGAGAAGAGATTCTCTCTGGTTTGGAGCGGCTAACAGAAGTGGTAAAGGCTGCCAGTCTTGCTTGCAAGATGAAAGCAGAGCTGAACATTTGCAGCATAGCTGACAGACCCGATTGCGGACCTCTGGTACAGAGCCGATTGGAGGGTCTGAATCAGAGGCTCAGACGGTTCTGTGACCCGTGTAGGCTGCAGATTCCTCGACTTGCGCCAAAGGGTGGTTGAGTTTCGGGTTCCGCTGAATAGGGAGGTGTCCACTATACGGAGGACGTGACTACACGGGTAGCAGGGGCTGTGTAGCGTGGACTGGGCGGTTTTCTTTTTAGGTTAGAGAGTCTCGGGAAAACACAAGAAGGGCTTCAGCCACAAAAGGTGCCGGTCGAACACAGGAAGAACATAGATACAGGAAAAACGGTATAACAGATGTAAATTGTCGTAGCTGTGTTGGGAAGTACCAGAGAAGGCTTTCACGACCGGATGTTTCAGCTGCCGAGAATTCTTCCGGGTTGTATGAGCGTGGTCCATGGAACTCTTCAATCCCTGACGTTTCGTCCAAAGCTACGACGGACATCTTCGGAGGTGCTCCTGGTTGTGCTCAGTCTTCCCGACCAAGTCGGCATGGACCACGGCCATACAACCCGGAAGAATTCTCGGCAGCTGAAAGTACCAGAGCTCCAAGCGCTAACAGAAAGCGCTGATGCTCAAACCGTTATAGGCACTGAAAGCTGGCTAAAGACGGATATACAAGGAGCATTCAAGTTCTAAGGCTCCCCCTGCGGGTCCAGGGATTAGAATAGGCCCGAGGTGTTCCTGCCTGTCGTAAGAGGCGACTAAAAGGAGTCCATCCCCCTCACGGGGGTAGTTAGCGCCTGCGTCCGGAGACAGACGGTTCCTCGACCTATTATTGTGGCCTTTTTGGTTTTTCCCTTCTCGTTTCTTCCTTCCTTTTGTTGGTTCCTTTCTTTGCTCTTCTCCACCTCACTGTCTTCCTTACTCTTTCCCTTGACTTCTCCTTGCCTTCTCATTGCCTTCTTCTCCTTGCCTTCTTCTCCTTGCCTTCTTCTCCTTGCCTTCTCTGGTCTCCGCCTCGGCGTTTGAGACAGTCTGTCCTCTTTCTCCCTCTCTCTTCTTTTTCCTCTTCTTCCTTCCTCCCTGTGCGTGCCTGAAGGCCGACCCACGCGTTCGCACGCGTAGCCGGTGACGGGGTAACGCGTAAGTCCCCGCCCTGGGTAGACATGTAAGGCACGCGCGTACCCCCTGGTAAAGGCCAGGCCCGGGGAGGGGTGATTGCCTGAGCTGACACCTTCTGACCATGCCGATTGGTCCCTCCGTCTGTTTCTCGGGAGGTGTGACCTGAGGTGTAAACATTCACCTAAGGCGGGAGTGCCCTCTGAGAGGGTCCCCACAAGGAAGGAGCGCGCCATCGGAGACGCTGGCAATCATGGGGGATTCCTCCGCAATGGATTCTACTCCATCTCTCTCGACTTCGATCCAAAAACGGAAACGCGACCAGCCAACAGTGACAAAAGTACTACCGCCTGCCCCACAGTTCCTCGTAGTTTCTCGATCTGAGGACGGAAAGGATTTTTCCTCTGTCAACCCTTTCGTTATTCAGAAGGGCGTAGATGCCATAGCCGGATCTGTCAAATCTTGTACCAGGTTGCGTAACGGTACCTTATTACTAGAAACTGAGAATGCCTTTCAGGCACAAAAACTGCTTCGGGCCACACTCCTGTACACGTTCCCTGTCCGGGTGGAGGCCCACCGAACTTTGAATTCGTCTCGTGGTGTAGTCTATACTAGCTCCCTCGACGGATTGACTGACGAGGAGCTTCAATCTTTCCTCGGTGAGCAGGGCGTGACGGCTGTCCATAGGGTCATGAAAAAGGTCAACAATGACCTTGTACCGACCTGGACACTTTTCTTGACCTTCGATAGTGTTAAGCTGCCATCGCGCATCAAGGCGGGCTACGAGGTTATTTCTGTTCGCCCCTATGTCCCGACACCTACGCGCTGCTACCAGTGTCAGCGTTTCAATCACACTCGACAGTCTTGTTCCAATGCGGCTAAATGTGTCACTTGTGGCAGGGATGCCCATGAGGGTGACTGTCCACCTCCGTCTCCTCGTTGTGTGAACTGTCAGGGTGACCATGCCGCATCCTCCCGCGACTGTCCTGTCTATAAGGAAGAACGCTGTATCCAAGAAATTCGGGTCAAAGAGAAAGTGTCCACCTCGGCTGCTCGCAAGCTATTGGCTAGTAGGAAGCCCACGCTGCTCCCAGCGGGGAAATACAGTACTGTCCTCGCCTCTCCTCGGACTACCCGGGAGGTAGCAACCCAGACATGCGATCTGACCTTCAGCACCACGGTCGTCCGTTCGGCCAGTGCTAAGATCGCGCGGTCGACGTCTCCTCTTCCTCCCATCACCCCACAGACACCAGCCCCTTCCTCAGCTTCTGCTAAGACGAAGACCCCGAAGTCAGATGCACGGGCCTTCAAGAAGGAACCATCCCGTGCAGACTTCCTCCGTACCTCGACCTCCCAGCCTTCGACCGGTACTTCCACCAAACGTCCTTCCAAAAATGCGCATAGGAAGCACAGTTCTCCTTCTCCGCCACGGCGCATTTCTTCTCCTGCGCCACCCAGCGGTTTCCGCCCCAGGCCGTCATCCGTTTCGCCTGGCCGCACCGCTGGTAGCCGTACATCTGGCCGTTCACCGGCGGAGGAAGCTCCCCCTCCCGGCCATCCTACCGAGATGGCCGATGACCCTATAGACCCAATGGACGATGACTGTCCGCCTACTGATAGCGGCGGCAGTGCTCGCTCGAAGCCAGGCCCTAAGCGGCCTTCGAGGTGACCCCTTCTATCATCTTCCTTTTCTTACGATGGCACTTATTCACTGGAATATTCGCAGCATTCTCTCCAACCGAGAGGACCCCCTGTGGTAGGTATCCCAGCTCATGGAGGGGTTATGTTGCTGGTCCGGGATGATATTTACTACGATGCCATCACGTTGCACACCGGCCTGCAGGCAGTTGCCATCCGCATTACTCTCCCCACTTTTACGTTTTCCTTTTGTACCGTTTACACTCCATCGTCATCTGCCGTTACCAGGGCAGACGTGATGCAACTTATTGCTCAGCTACCTGCACCATTTTTGTTAACTGGAGACTTCAATGCCCACCATCCCCTTTGGGGCTCTCCAGCATCCTGCCCGAGGGGCTCCTTGTTAGCAGACCTTTTCAACCAGCTCGATCTTGTCTGCCTCAATACTGGCGCCCCTACTTTTCTTTCGGACACATCTCACACCTATTCCCATTTAGACCTCTCTATATGTACTCCCCAACTTGCACGCCGGTTTGAGTGGTATGCACTTTCTGATACATATTCGAGCGACCACTTCCCGTGTGTTATCCATCTCCTGCAGCATACCCCCTCTCCGTGCTTCTCTAATTGGACCATCTCCAAGGCAGACTGGGGGCTCTTCTCTTCCAGGGCGACCTTTCAGGATCAAACCTTCACAAGCTGCGATCGTCAGGTCGCACACCTCACGGAAGTCATTCTCGCTGCTGCTGAATATTCCATCCCTCACCCTCCTTCTTCTCCACGTCGCGTACCGGTTCCCTGGTGGACCGCAGCATGTAGAGACGCTTTACGTGCTCGTCGACGTGCTTTACGCACATTTAAACGCCACCCTACAGTGGCGAATTGTATCAATTATAAACGATTACGTGCTCAGTGTCGTCGTATTATCAAAGAAAGCAAGAAAGCCAGCTGGGCTGCTTTCACAAGCACTTTCAACAGTTTTGCTCCTTCTTCTGTTGTCTGGGGTAGCCTGCGCCGGCTATCTGGCACTAAGGTCCACTCACCAGTTTCTGGCTTGAAGGTCGCGAATGACGTCCTTGTGGCCCCTGAGGCTGTCTCCAATGCCTTCGGCCGCTTTTTCGCAGAGGTTTCGAGCTCCGCTCATTACCACCCTGCCTTCCTCCCCCGCAAACAGGCAGAGGAGGCTAGGCCACCTAACTTCTGCTCCTCGAATTGTGAAAGTTATAATGCCCCATTCACCATGCGGGAACTCGAAAACGCACTTGGCCGATCACGGTCCTCCGCTCCAGGGCCAGATTCTATTCATATTCAGATGCTGAAGAACCTTTCTCCTGCGGGTAAAGGTTTTCTTCTTCGTACATACAATCGCATCTGGATTGAGGGACATGTTCCCGCATGCTGGCGCGAGTCTGTTGTTGTCCCGATTCCTAAGCCGGGGAAGGACAAGCACTTGCCTTCCAGTTATCGACCTATCTCGCTTACCAGCTGTGTCTGTAAAGTGATGGAGCGAATGGTTAACTCTCGATTGGTTTGGCTGCTCGAGTCTCGACGCCTACTTACCAATGTACAATGTGGATTTCGTAGGCGCCGCTCTGCTGTTGACCATCTGGTTACCTTGTCGACCTTCATTATGAATAACTTCTTGCGGAAGCGCCCGACCGCGGCTGTGTTCTCTGATTTGGAGAAGGCTTACGACAACTGTTGGAGGGCGGGCACTCTCCGCACCATGCATACATGGGGCCTTCGCGGTCGCCTCCCTCTTTTTATTCGTTCCTTTTTAATGGATCGACAGTTCAGGGTACGTGTGGGTTCTGTCCTGTCCGACACCTTTCGCCAGGAGAATGGGGTGCCACAGGGCTCAGTTTTGAGCGTCGATCTCTTCGCCATCGCGATCAATCCAATAATGGATTGCCTCCCAGCTGATGTATCAGGCTCCCTTTTCGTGGACGATTTTACCATCTATTGCAGCGCGCAGTGTACACGTGTCCTGGAGCGCTGTCTTCAGCGTTCTCTTGACCGTCTGAACTCCTGGAGTGTCGCCAATGGCTTCCGTTTTTCTGCCGAGAAGACGGTCTGTATTAACTTCTGGCGCTACAAAGAGTTTCTCCCACCGTCCTTACGACTCGGTCCCGTTGCTCTCCCAATCGTGGAGACAACCAAGTTTTTAGGCCTTACCTTTGACAGGAAACTTAGCTGGTCTCCACATGTGTCATATTTGGCCGCCCGTTGTACCCGTTCTTTAAATGTCTTCCGTGTTCTCAGTGGTATGTCGTGGGGAGCGGATCGAACCGTCCTACTTCGTCTATATCGGTCGATCGTCCGCTCCAAGCTGGATTATGGGAGCTTCGTATACTCCTCTGCACGGCCATCCATCTTACGCCGCCTCAACTCCATACAACATCGGGGTTTACGACTTGCGATCGGAGCATTTTATACCAGTCCCGTAGAGAGTCTTCATGCTGACGCTGGCGAATTGCCACTCACCTACCGGCGCGATATACTGCTTTGTCGGTATGCCTGTCAGCTACTGTCAATGCCCGACCATCCGTCTTATCGTTCCTTTTTTGACGACTCTCTTGACCGTCAATACGGGTTGTATGTCTCTGCCCTGCTACCCCCTGGAGTTCGCTTTCGTCGCCTCCTTCAACACCTTAATTTTTCACTCCCTGCAACCTTTAGAGTGCGCGAGAGCCACACGCCACCTTGGCTCCAGGCTCAGGTCCGCGTTCACCTTGACCTCAGCTCGCTCCCAAAAGAGGTCACCCCCGGTTCGGTCTACCACTCCCGTTTTTTGGAACTTCGTTCGAAGTTCATCAACATGACTTTCATTTATACAGATGGCTCTAAGACCAATGACGGGGTCGGGTGTTCCTTTATTGTCGGGGCACAAAGTTTCAACTACCGGCTCCATGGCCATTGTTCGGTCTTCACAGCTGAGCTCTTTGCCCTCTACCAGGCTGTTCTTTACATCTGCCGCCACCGACATTCTGCTTATGTCATCTGCTCAGATTCCCTGAGCGCCATCCAGAGCCTCAGTGATCCGTACCCGGTTCACCCTTTCGTACACCGGATCCAACGCTCTCTTCAGCAGCTGGTGGACGTCGGTTCTCCGGTTAGCTTTATGTGGGTTCCTGGCCATGTCGGTATCCCTGGGAACGAAGCTGCAGATGCCGCGGCCAAGGCTGCGGTCCTCCAGCCTCGGACAGCTTCTTGTTGTGTCCCTTCGTCCGATTTTAGCAGGGTCATTTGTCGGCGAATTGTATCGCTGTGGCATGCCGATTGGGCTGCACTTACCGACAACAAGCTTCGGGCCTTAAAACCTCTTCCCGTGGCTTGGACGTCCTCCTCACGCCCTTCTCGGCGGGAGGAGGTCGTTTTAGCCCGGTTAAGAATTGGACACTGCCGGTTCAGCCATCGCCATCTGCTGACGGCTGCGCCGGCGCCGTTCTGCCCATGTGGGCACTTGCTGACGGTTAGACACATTTTAATGTCCTGTCCAGATCTTAACACACTGCGCCTCGATCTTCACCTGCCAAATACTTTCGATGCCATTTTAGCGGATGACCCACGAGCAGCTGCTCGTGTTCTTCGTTTTATCAATTTGACAAACCTCGCTAAGGACATTTGATGATGCTGTTTTTTAATCCTATGCCTGTCAGTCTGTCTTTTATCGTGTTTTCCCTTTTAGTTGTTGTCAACTTGTGCCTCGCGGTGCATTCTTAGAGTAGTCAGGGCGCTAATGACCATTGAAGTTGTGCGCCCTAAAACCACAAAAAAAAAGTTCTAAGGCCTCCGATTTTTTTTCTAATTAACTACTCACCCGAAATCGATGAAACTGGCAATACTTCTCGACGTAAATCGCCCTGCAGACGTACACATTTTTGACAACGCTGACGCCATGATTCCATGGCAGCGGCGAAGGCTTCTTTAGGAGTCTGTTTTGACCACTGGAAAATCGCTGAGGCAATAGCAGCACGGCTGGTGAATGTGCAGCCACGGAGAGTGTCTTTCATTGTTTGAAAAATCCAAAAGTCACTAGGAGCCAGGTCAGGTGCGTAGGGAGCATGAGGAATCACTTCAAAGTTGTTATCACGAAGAAACTGTTGCGTAACGTTAGCTCGATGTGCGGGTGCGTTGTCTTGGTGAAACAGCATACGTGCAGCCCTTCCCGGACATTTTTGTTGCAGTGCAGGAAGGAATTTGTTCTTCAAAAAATTTTCGTAGGATGCACCTGTTGCTGTAGTGGCCTTTGGAACGCAATGGGTAAGGATTGCGCCCTCGCTGTCCCAGAACATGGACAACATCATTTTTTCAGCACTGGCGGTTACCCGAAATTTATTTGGTGGCGGTGAATCTGTGTGCTTCCATTGAGCTGAGTGGAACTTTGATTCTGGATTGAAAAATGGCATCCACGTCTCATCCATTGTCACAACCGACGAAAAGAAAGTCCCATTCATGCTGTCATTGCGCGTCAACATTGCTTGGCAACATGCCACACGGGCAGCCATGTGGTCGTCCGTCAGCATTCGTGGCACCCACCTGGATGACACTTTTCAGGTCGTCATGCAGGATTGTGTGCACAGAACCAACAGAAATGCCAACTCTGGAAGCGATCTGTTCAACAGTCATTCGGCGATCCCCCAAAACAATTCTCTCCACTTTCTCGATCATGTCGTCAGACCGGCTTGTGCGAGCCCGAGGTTGTTTCGGTTTGTTGTCACACGATGTTCTGCCTTCATTAAACTGTCGCATCCACGAACGCACTTTCGACACATCCATAACTCCATCACCACATGTCTCCTTCAAATGTTGATGAATTTCAATTGGTTTCACACCACGCAAATTCAGAAAACGAATGATTGCACGCTGTTCAAGTAAGGAAAACGTCGCCATTTTAAGTATTTAAACAGTTCTCATTCTCGCCGCTGGCGGTAAAATTCCATCTGCCGTACGGTGCTGCCATCTCTGGGACGTATTGACAATGAACGCGGCCTCATTTTAAAACAATGCTCATGTTTCTATCCCTTTCTAGTCCGGAGAAAAAAAATTGGAGGCCTTAGAACTTGAATGCACCTCGTAAGCTCAGTCGAAATTTTTGCGAAAAACCTAATGGTGTTCCGAAAGGAGAGGCTAAATACGGTTGGCGATGGCGTGTTTGTTGCTGTTAGAAGTAGTTTATCTTGTCGCGAAACTGAAGTAGGTAGTTCCTGTGAGCTAGTATGGGCAGAGGTCATTGCTGGCAACCGAAAGAAAATAATAATTGGATCCTTTTAGCGACTCCCAATTCAGTTGATACAGTTGCTGAAAAGATCAAAGAAAACTTGAGTTGGATTTCAAACACGTACCCGACTCATATGATTATAGTTGGTGTTGACTTTAATTGACCCTCGATATTTTGGCGAAAATACATGTTTAATTCCGGAGGTACGCATGAAACATCATCCGAAATTGTGCTAAACGCATTCTCCGAAAATTATCTCGAGCAGTTAGTTCATGAGCCCATGAGAATAGTAAACGGTTGTGAAAACACACTTGATCTCTTGGCAACAAATAATCCTGAATTAATAACGAGCATCAAAACGGATACAGGGATTAGTGAACTCAGGGTTGTCGTAGCGAGACTGAATATTGTAAACCCCTAATCCTCCAAAAATAAACGAAAAAATACCTATTCGAAAAAGCAGATAAAAATTCACTTGACGCTTTCCTGAGAGACAATCTCCTGTGCTTCCAAACTAATAATATAAGTGCAGACCAGATGTGGCTTGAATTCAAAGAAATAGTATTGGCAGCAGTTGAGAGATTTATACCAAATAAATTAACAAAAGACGGAGTTGATCCTTCCTGTACACAAAACGGGTCAGAACACTGTTGCAGAAACAGCGAAAGAAACATGCCAAATTTTAACAGACGCAAAATACCAAAGATTGGCGATCTTTTACAGAAGCTCGAAATTTTGCGCGGAATTCAATGCGAGATGCTTATAACATTTTCCACAACGAAACTTTGTCTCGAAACCTGGCAGAAAATCCAAAGAGATTCTGGTCGTATGTGAAGTATATTAGCGGCAAGAAACAATCAATGCCTTCTCTGCGCGATATCAATATAGATACTATCGAAGACAATGCTGCCAAAGGAGAGTTACTAAACACAGCCTTCCGAAATGCCTTCACAAAAGAAGACGAAGTAAATATTCCAGAATTCGAATCAAGAACAGCTACCAACATGAGTAACGTAGAAGTAAATATTCTCGGAGTAGTGAAGCAACTTGCCCGCATCTCGTGGTCGTGCGGTAGCGTTCTCGCTTCCCACGCCCGGGTTCCCGGGTTCGATTCCCGGCGGGGTCAGGGATTTTCTCTGCCTCGTGATGGCTGGGTGTTGTGTGCTGTCCTTAGGTTAGTTAGGTTTAAGTAGTTCTAAGTTCTAGGGGACTGATGACCATAGATGTTAAGTCCCATAGTGCTCAGAGCCATTTGAACCATTTGAAGTGAAGCAACTTGAATCACTTGCTGATGCTAATACTGATGCATTAGCTCCATACTTAACTATCATATACAACCGTTCGCTCGACTAAAGATCCCTGGAAAGATGCACAGGGCACATCAACATTCAAGAAAGGTAGTAGGAGTAATCCATTTAATTACAGGCCCATATCATTAACGTCGATATGCAGCAGAATTTTGGAACATATATTGTATTCGAACATTATAAATTACCTTTTAGAAAACGGTCTATTGATACAAAGTTAACATGGGTTTAGAAAACAGCGTTCTTGTGAAACACAACTAGCTCTTTATTGGCGTGGAGTGTGGGTGCTACTGACAAGGGATTTCAGATTGATTCCATATTTCTGGATTTCCGGAAGGTTTTTGACACTGTGCGACACAAGCGGCTTATAGTGAAATTGCGTGCTTATGGAATAGCGTCTCAGTCATGTGACTGGATTTGTGATAATCTTGTCAGAGAGGTCACAGTTCGTAGTAACTGGCGGTAAGTCATCGAGTAAAACAGAAGTGGTTTCTGGCGTTCTCCAAGGTAGTGTTATAGGCCTTTTGATGTTCCTTATCTATATAAACGATTTGGGAGGCAATCTGAGCAGCCGTCTTAGGTTGTTTGCAGATGACGCTGTCGTATACCGAGTAATAACGTCATTAGAAAATCAAAACAAATTACACTCCTGGAAATGGAAAAAAGAACACATTGACACCGGTGTGTCAGACCCACCATACTTGCTCCGGACACTGCGAGAGGGCTGTACAAGCAATGATCACACGCACGGCACAGCGGACACACCAGGAACCGCGGTGTTGGCCGTCGAATGGTGCTAGCTGCGCAGCATTTGTGCGCCGCCGCCGTCAGTGTCAGCCAGTTTGCCGTGGCATACGGAGCTCCATCGCAGTCTTTAACACTGGTAGCATGCCGCGACAGCGTGGACGTAAACCGTATGTGCAGTTGACGGACTTTGAGCGAGGGCGTATAGTGGGCATGCGGGAGGCCGGGTGGACGTACCGCCGAATTGCTCAACACGTGGGGCGTGAGGTATCCACAGTACATCGATGTTGTCGCCAGTGGTCGGCGGAAGGTGCACGTGCCCGTCGACCTGGAACCGGACCGCAGCGACGCACGGATGCACGCCAAGACCGTAGGATCCTACGCAGTGCCGTAGGGGACCGCACCGCCACTTCCCAGCAAATTAGGGACACTGTTGCTCCTGGGGTATCGGCGAGGACCATTCGCAACCGTTTCCATGAAGCTGGGCTACGGTCCCGCGCACCGTTAGGCCGTCTTCCGCTCACGCCCCAACATCGTGCAGCTCGCCTCCAGTGGTGTCGCGACAGGCGTGAATGGAGGGACGAATGGAGACGTGTCGTCTTCAGCGATGAGAGTCGCTTCTGCCTTGGTGCCAATGATGGTCGTATGCGTGTTTGGCGCCGTGCAGGTGAGCGCCACAATCAGGACTGCATACGACCGAGGCACACAGGGCCAACACCCGGCATCATGGTGTGGGGAGCGATCTCCTACACTGGCCGTACACCACTGGTGATCGTCGAGGGGACACTGAATAGTGCACGGTACATCCAAATCGTCATCGAACCCATCGTTCTACCATTCCTAGACCGGCAAGGGAACTTGCTGTTCCAACAGGACAATGCACGTCCGCATGTATCCCGTGCCACCCAACGTGCTCTAGAAGGTGTAAGTCAACTACCCTGGCCAGCAAGATCTCCGGATCTGTCCCCCACTGAGCATGTTTGGGACTGGATGAAGCGTCGTCTCACGCGGTCTGCACGCCCAGCACGAACGCTGGTCCAACTGAGGCGCCAGGTGGAAATGGCATGGCAAGCCGTTCCACAGGACTACATCCAGCATCTCTACGATCGTCTCCATGGGAGAATAGCAGCCTGCATTGCTGCGAAAGGTGGATATACACTGTACTAGTGCCGACATTGTGCATGCTCTGTTGCCTGTGTCTATGTGCCTGTGGTTCTGTCAGTGTGATCATGTGATGTATCTGACCCCAGGAATGTGTCAATAAAGTTTCCCCTTCCTGGGACAATGAATTCACGGTGTTCTTATTTCAATTTCCAGGAGTGTATATTATGCTTTGTAAAATCACAAAATTATGTTAGAATTTATTTTCCTTGTTTGATGATAGTTACCTTTTAAAATACATTCAGTAATGAGTGAAAACAATAATTATTATGGTAGTAAGCAGGTTAACTGAAAGCAAGTGGTGTGAATCATGATAGTGTTACGGTGCTACGGGTACATTTGGAATTTGTCCCGGAGCTAGAACCTTCGGGTAAAGTTTGGCACCGGCGGGCGGACTGGAACACAAGCACCTGGAACCCTCCGCCTCGCGTCACCTTGATGCTTCGAGACATTGTTGTTGTTGTTGTTGTGGTCTTCAGTCCTGAGACTGGTTTGATGAAGCTCTCCATGCTACTCTATCCTGTGCAAGCTACTTCATCTCCCAGTACGTACTGCAGCTTACATCCTTCTGAATCTGCTTAGTGTATTCATCTCTTGGTCTCCCTCTACGATTTTTACCCTCCACGCTGCCCTCCAATACTAAATTGGTGATCCCTTGATGCCTCAGAACATGTCCTACCAACCGATCCCTTCTTATTCAATATCTCCTCATTATTTATGTGATCTACCCATCTAATCTTCAGCATTCTTCTGTAGCACCACATTTCGGAAGCTTTTATTCTCTTCTTATCCAAACTATTTATCGTCCATGTTTCACTTCCTTACATCGCTAAACTCCATACAAATACTTTCAGAAACGACTTCCTGACACTTAAATCCATACTCGATGTTAACAAATTTCTCTTCTTCAGAAACGTTTTACTTGCCATTGCCAGTCTACATTTTATATCCTCTCTACTTCGACCACCATCAGTTATTTTGCTCCACAAATAGCAAAACGCCTTTACTACTTTAAGTGTCTCATTTCCTAATCTAATTCCCTCAGTATCACTCTAGTTAACTGGACTACATTCCATTATCCTCGTTTTGCTTTTGTTGATGTTCATCTTATATCCTCATTTCAAGACACTGTCCATTGCGTTCAGCTGCTCTTCCAAGTTCTTTGCTGTCTCTGACAGAATTACAATGTCATCGGCGAACCTTAAATTTTTTATTTCTTCTCCATGGATTTTAATACCTACTCCGAATTTCTCTTTTGTTTCCTTTACTGCTTGCTCAATATACAGATTGAATAACATCGGGGATAGGCTACAACCCTGTCTCACTCCCTTCCCAACCACTGCTTCCCTTTCATGTCTCTCGACTCTTATAGCTGCCATCTGGTTTCAGTACAAATTGTAAATAGCCCGTCGCTCCCCGTATTTTACCCTTGCCACCATCAGAATTTGAAAGAGAGTATTCCAGTCAACATTGTCAAAAGCTTTCTCTAAGTCTACAAATGCTAGAAACGTAGGTTTGCCATTTCTTAATCTAGCTTCTAAGATACGTCGTAGGGTTAGTAGTACCTCACGCGTTCCAGTATTTCTACGGAATCCAAACTGATGTTCCCCGAGGTCGGCTTCTACTAGTTTTTCCATTCGTCTGTAAAGAATTCGCATCAGTGTTTTGCAGCTGTGACTTATTAAACTGATATTTCGATAATTTTTACATCTGTCAACACCTGCTTGATTTGGGATTGGAATTATTATATTCTTCTTGAAGTCTGAGGGTATTTCGCCTGTCCCATACATTTTGCTCACCAGATGGTAGAGTTTTGTTAGGACTGGCTCTCCCTAGGCTGTCAGTATTTCTAATGGAATGTTGTCTACTCCCGGGGCCTTGTTTCGTCTTAGGTCTTTCAGTGTTCTGTCAAACTCTTCACACAGTATCGTACCTCCCATATCATCTTCATCTACATCCTCTTGCATTTCCATAATGTTGCCCTCAAGTACATCGCCCTTGTATAGACCCTCTATATACTCCTTCCACCTTTCTGCTTTCCCTTCTTTGCTTAGAACTGGGTTTCCATCTGAGCTCTTGACATTCATACAAGTGGTTCTCTTTTCTCCAAAGGTCTCTTTAATTTTCCTGTAGGCAGTATCTATCTTACCCCTAGTGAGGTAAGCCTCTACATCCTTACATTTGTCCTCTAGCCATCCATGCTTAGCCATTTTGCACTTCCTGTCGATCTCATTTTTGATACGTTTGTATTCCTTTTTGCCTGCTTCATTTACTGCATTTTTATATTTTCTCCTTTCATCAATGAAATTCAATATTTCTTCTGTTACCCAAGGATTTTTACTGGCTCTCGTCTTTTTACCTACTTGATCCTCTGCTGCGTTCGCTACTTCATCCCTCAAAGCTACCCATTCTACTTCTACTGTATTTCGTTCCCCCATTCGTGTCAATTGTTCCCTTATGTTCTCCCTGGAACTCTGTACAACCTCTGGTTTAGTCAGTTTATCCAGCTCCCATCTCCTTAAATTCCCACCTTTTTGCAGTTTCTTCATTTTTAATCTACAGTTCATAACCAATAGATTGTGGTCAGAGTCCACATCTGCCCCTGGAAAAGTCTTACAATTTAAAACCTGGTTCCTAAATCTCTGTCTTACCATTATATAATCTGTCTGGAACGTGTCGGTATCTGCAGGCTTCTTCCATGTATATAACCTTCCTTTATGATTCTTGAACCAAGTGTTAGCTATGATTAAGTTATGCTCTGTGCAAAATTCTACCAGGCGGCTTCCTCTTTCATTTCTTAGCCCCAATCCATATTCACCTACTACGTTTCCTTCTCTCCCTTTTCCTACACTCGAATTCCAGTCACCCATGACTATTAAATTTTCGTCTCCCTTCACTATATGAATACTTTCTTTTATTTCATCATACATTTCTTCAATTTCTTCGTCATTTGCGGAGCTAGTTGTCATATAAACTTTTAGTACTGTAGTAGGCGTGGGCTTTGTGTCTGTCTTGGCCACAATAGTTAGGTTAGTGTTGTTTAACGTCCCGTCGACAACGAGTTCATTAGAGACGGAGCGCTAGCTCGGGTTAGGGAAGGATAGTGAAGGAAATCGGCCGTGCCCTTTGAAAGGAACCATCCCGGCATTTGCCTGAAACGATTTAGGGAAATCACGGAAAACCTAAATCAGGATGGCTGGAGACGGGATTGAACCGTCGTCCTCCCGAATGCGAGTCCAGTGTGCTAACCACTGCGCCACCTCGCTCGGTTTGGCCACAATAGGGCGTTCACTATGCTGTTTGTAGTAGCTTACCCGCACTCCTATTTTTTTTATTAATTATTAAACCTACTGCTGCATTCCCCCTATTTGATTTTGTATTTATAACCCTGTATTCACCTGACCAAAAGTCTTTTTCCTCCTGCCACGGAACTTCGGTAATTCCCACTATATCTAACTTTAACCTATCCATTTCCATTTTTAAATTTTCTAACCTACCTGCTCCGATCCGTAGATCGCCAGTTTTCTTTCTCCTGATAACGACATCCTCTTGAATAGTCCCCGCCCGGAGATCCGAATTGGGGACTATTTTACCTCCGGAATATTTTACCCAAGAGGACGCCATCATCATTTAATCATACAGTAAAGCTGCATGCCCTCGGGAAAAAATACGGCTGTATATTCCCCTTGCTTTCAGCCGTTCGCAGTACCAGCACAGCAAGGCCGTTTTGGTTAGTGTTACAAGGCCAGATCAGTCAATCATCCAGACTGTTGCTCCTGTAACTACTGTAAAGGCTGCTGCCCCTGATCAGGAACCACACGTTTGTCTGGCCTCTCAACAGATACCCTTCCATTGTGGTTGCACCTACGGTAGGGCTATCTGTACCGCTGAGGCACGCAAGCTTCCCCACCAACGGCAAGGTCTATGGTTCATGAGGTTCGAGACATTAAGATATATAAATCCCACCCTGCTGATGCAGTCATTCAGTGCCGATAGTTTCGTTTAGTGCATGCTGCAGACGTGTGTAGTGTTCCAACTTTAGTGTCTAGTTGACTATTTTATATGAGTATATTTTATTTGTTTACTTTACTCTCTTAGTGTATTGTGAATTAAGTGTGCAATGCATAAATTTGTTATCAAAAAGGCGCGCTTGGAAGTTGATGATACTGCAAGTCAACCTCCAACAATTATTTTGTTGTCAATTGGTTCGTTATCTTCAGGCGAGAACCGTTCACAGCTGAAACCTGGACAATCTGGTAAGGGAAGATAATTTCAGAAGTCTTGGTTGATCAAATATACATGGCTAGGATATGAGGCATCTAAAGAAAAAGTTTTTTGGCAAAAGCTGCAGAAGGGCAGATGCTAAAAATCTATTACAATTTTCTTCAAAAAGAGAAGATGCATTTTGCTCTGATTATGATTATTGCCAGCATCATATTTAAAGTACCAGGGAAGCAGGTTGCTAGCCTTACTTGCCCCGAGTCCCATTGGGTTTTACCCCTAACGGCTGAGGGACTAACCGGTGGATTTGGTAGTCTTTGCCGTATGAGCACAAAGGTGACCACAACTCAGAATATGTCCGAGATGCCCAGCCTTATTCCAAAGTAACTGGTATCCCGACTGTCGGGACCACTTACTTGGCCACTCATACGTTGATCTTCTCAGGTATTGTTGAAAGGAAAGTGCGAGTATTAGTTGAGGACGAATTGGATGAAAATCAGTGTGGGTTTAGGCCTCTTAGAGGTTGTCAGGACCAGATCTTTAGCTTACGGCAAATAATGGAGAAGTGTTATGAGTGGAACAGGGAATTGTATCTATGCTTTGTAGATCTAGGAAAGGCATATGACCGGGTTCCTAGGAGGAAGTTATTGTCTGTTCTACACGATTATGGAATAGGAGGCAAACTTTTGCAAGCAATTAAAGGTCTTTACATGGATAGTCAGGCAGCAGTTAGAGTTGACGGTAAATTGAGTTCATGGTTCAGAGTAATTTCAGGGGTAAGACAAGGCTGCAACCTGTCTCCATTGTTGTTCATATTATTTATGGATCATATGTTGAAAACAATAGACTGGCTGGGTGAGATTAAGATATGTGAACACAAAATAAGCAGTCTTGCATATGCGGATGACTTAGTTGTGATGGCAGATTCGATTGAAAGTTTGCAAAGTAATATTTCAGAGCTAGATCAGAAATGTAAGGACTATGGTATGAAGATTAGCATCTCCAAAACGAAAGTAATGTCAGTGGGAAAGAAATATAAACGGATTGAGTGCCAAATAGGAGGAACAAAGTTAGAACAGGTGGACGGTTTCAAGTACTTAGGATGCATATTCTCACAGGACGGCAACATAGTGAAAGAACTGGAAGCGAGGTGTAGCAAAGCTAATGCAGTGAGCGCTCAGCTACGATCTACTCTCTTCTGCAAGAAGGAAGTCAGTACCAAGACTAAGTTATCTGTGCACCGTTCAATCTTTCGACCAACTTTGTTGTATGGGAGCGAAAGCTGGGTGGATTCAGGTTACCTTATCAACAAGGTTGAGGTTACGGATATGAAAGTAGCTAGGATGATTGCAGGTACTAGTAGATGGGAACAATGGCAGGAGGGTGTCCACAATGAGGAAATCAAAGAAAAACTGGGAATGAACTCTATAGATGTAGCAGTCAGGGCGAACAGGCTTAGATGGTGGGGTCATGTTACACGCATGGGAGAAGCAAGGTTACCCAAGAGACTCATGGATTTAGCAGTAGAGGGTAGGAGGAGTCGGGGCAGACCTAGGAGAAGGTACCTGGATTCGGTTAAGAATGATTTTGAAGTAATAGGTTTAACATCAGAAGAGGCACCAATGTTAGATCTGAATAGGAGATCATGGAGGAACTGTATAAGGGGGGCTATGCTCCAGACTGAACGCTGAAAGGCATAATCAGTCTTAAATGATGATGATGATGATGATAAGAAGATGCATTTACTTCCGTAGGGTTTTCTAACTGGAAAAAGGCTTTGAAAGAATTCCATCTTCATGAAAATACGTTTTCGCATAAAGAAGGTGTTCTGAAACTAAATTCTATCACTATCCGAAGTGTGGCCTCCCAATTGAATGAACAGTTAGTGATATGAAGAAAGGCCGTTTAGCTCTTGAGACAATCTTTACTACCGTGAAATTTCTATGCCCACAAGGACTAGCTATTAGAGGGCACGAAGATGTAAACTCAAATTTTTGCAATTGTCGGAACTTCGAAAGAATGACATACCTGAGTTTAAAGATTGGTTAGGGCGTACGGGGTATAAGTGGACGTCCCACGATATTCAAAACAAAGTCAATGATCTACTAGGAAAGTCTGTGTTGAGAAAAGTATTGGCTTCAATAAAGAAAACTGAACATTTTTCTATTATAGTTGACGAAACAAGTGATTTTTCGATTCAGGAACAAGCGTCACTTTGTATTCGTACTATCGATTCCTTAAGCATCAATGAAGACTATTCGCTTATACGAGACCCCCAACACTGAATAACAAACTCTGTTTAGTATTTTAAAAGACGTTTCTGCTCGTCTTCATTTGTCAATGGATAACGTAATTCAGTCCGGAATCGCGCGACTGCTACGGTCGCAGGTTCGAATCCTGCCTCGTGCATGGATGTGTGTGATGTCCTTAGGTTAGTTAGGTTTAAGTAGTTCTAAGTCCTAGGGGACTGATGACCTCAGATGTTAAGTCCCATAGTGCTAAGAGCCATTTGAACCATTGATAACGTAAGAGGACAGATGGTGCCTCGAATATGAGAGGTAAGTTCAAAGGACTAAAAGAAGTTAGTTTTGGATATATAACCAAAGGCACGTTATATGCATTGCACTGCTTTAAACTTGACGGTTGTAGACAGTTTCCGCCATCTAATGTCTAGGGATGTTAAGGCTTTAGCCAAGGACTTAATAAACACCGTAAGGGAATCCAAGAAAAGGATGGAACTTTTCAGAAGCATTCGCTGTGAAAGTACCAACGAACAAGCTGTTCTACGACCCCTTTACCTGACTCGATGGTCTATGGGAGCTTCTATTATCTTGAGAATATTGAAAAACTTCGAAGAAATGCTAGAGTTTTTTGAAACATTTTTTGGAGTGGACAAAGCAGAGGCGGTTATAAATGTGCAGGCTACCTTGAGTCAATGTTACAATTCAAGACTTATTTCTTTTTACGTCTTTATTGCCATGCAAGGAATCCAGCAGAGGATGTCAATGAAAAAATTCAATGCTCTCATGCTCTCATCTAAGTGCTACTGATATGGAAAAAATATATGAGGACTTGATTTGTATATTGAATGGAAGGCGTGATAGCTATGACCACTGTTGAGAATTGCGTTTAGAAGAAAAACCTTCACAAGTTGATGATCCTTCGCTTCCTCGGAATCAAAGTATACCGAAGAAGTATGAAAACAACGAAGCCAACTCACCGCATACCTTCATAACACCAAGGAATGCTACAAAGCTATTTACATTGAAGTTTGTGAAACGGTCTAATCTTGAATTACTGGGCGGTTTGCTTCAACTGGACTCATACAGGTCATTGCAGTTGAACACGAGTGCTTGCTTTTAGTAAACAGAGGTGAAACAAATTTGGAAAAATCAACTGACTTCTTCAAAAATTACCTAGACATTGAGAGACTGCGCTTACACTTCAATATGTTAGCCAATACCGCCAATAAAAAACAACTGGTCTTAAAAACACGCGTTAGGTAAGAAAGTACATAACACAAGAGCCTACAGTTGGAGAAATGTTATGTGAAGTAGTGAAGTGCATTAAGCTTCTCCAAGTAGTTCTAATCACGACAGCAACAGCAGAACGGTCATTTAGCGCCCTTAGACGTCTGAAGTCATATCTCCGATCAACAATGGAACAGAAACGATCGAACAACTTGGCTGTTCTTCATGCCCACCGAGATGTTTTGGATGAATTGGATATCCTACCCGTCATCAACGACTTCATATTCAGTAATCCAGTCAGACGGTCGACATTTGCACCTTTTTAAAGACACTATAGCGCTAATAATGGCTTTTAGAGCAATATTAAAAACCCTTATAAAATAGAGAATTAAATACATGCATAATGATAAATTTTCAGTTTCGAAATGTTAGTACTAGTTTAGTACTATATTACTATATTACTGTAGTACTGTATTAGTTATTTTCAAATACTTAAATATTTTTAGTGTGTAAGACCCAATTGAAACCCGCTATTTACATACTTTTTGACTGAAAGTATTAGGCATACTGTATTAAAGCATTAACTGTGAAATATTGTTTTTATTTGATGAACCTTGAGTCTTATTCAAAGTAAGCTTAAATTAGCTATTTCTCTTATTAATCAAAGTGCTATTACTGTGTGACAGCAATAGTTTGTTTTAGTCTGTTAATGATAATTTAAGATTTATTTAAATGTAATTTCAGTCTTTTCAGAGCTATATATTCACTGATCTGTAATAACGTATAAGCATGATCATTAGTGTAAATTAAATTAGCTTTTTACGAAAATACTGTGCGTGTTTATGTTCTGTTTCATTTTTCAAAGCCAAAAAATTTGTCAGCCTTCTCGAGTTTCCTGGAGTGTCGATTTATCGAGAGTCCAGTTTTCGGGGTTCTAATGTTGATCATATGACTCTAAAATGCTTAAACAAACTTTAAAACTCCTTATTTTTCACGTAAAATTTAGAAAATTTCCTGGGGCAAGACCCCTGTACGGGCCGCCTCAATATTTTATGTAAGTCAGCGCCCCTGATGGTGTGTGATGGTGAACAACAGTCCCTATACTATTTATGTGGTCACACTTTTAGGCAGGTTATGAAGCGTCATGCACTTTGCAAATTTTGCGACGAGAGCCTAATAGCACCTAAAGAAAATCCCTGTATGTCTGTGAACTCAGTGTATTGCAAACACCGAAGATGTATTTGAGAAACAAAAAGAAGAAATTACTCACAGGTGAATTGTTCCTCTGATATAGCCACTTCTGTGGTTGCATCAGCGAAGGAGAAAGTAGTTTTTTCAGCCTGCTACAGTGTACAGGAGAAAATAATTCACAGTTTTTTGGGAACAAGAGTTCATCTGCTCCTAAGGGAGGAAAATGAAAGATATCATGATGTAGTGACACAATGCAGGAGAAACATGGTCATGAGAAACTTAATGCAGAAGTTATGACATCCAAAATCACTTTTTAGTAAATAATTTGAAAAATTGACGTTCAAAGTTCTTTTGGTTGTTGTTAACATCTTTAGACACAAAATCTGTTTTAACATTTTCTCTTCAAACGGTCTCATTTTTGTTTTACTTACAGTGATTATTATAATATTTTTGTTCTACGTTTCATTCTCCAAATGTGTTGTGTTTTTATTATCTCATGTAATATTTGCTCTATTTTGCAAGTAGACTATGTCCCTATCAAGGGTTCAGAATGATGCACATATAAATAAAAACTTCATCCTTCAACCTGTGTGTCGGAGCGTGAAATGTCAGAAGCTTGAATGTGGTAGGTAAGCTAGAAAATCTGAAACAAGAAATGCTAAGACTCAACCTAGAATGGTAAGTCAGTGAAGTGAAATGGAAAGAAGACAGGGATTTCTGGTCAGATGAGTATAGGGTAATATCAACAGCAGCAGAAAATGGTATAACAGGAGCAGGATTCGTTATGAATAGAAGGGGAGGGGGGTACTGGAATGCAGTTTTAGGGGAAGGAGCAGAAGAACAGGTTACAGGAGAATATGGGCTTTGGACAAGGAAGTTCTCTAAGGCTGTAGATAGAGCAATAAAGAATATTCCAGTAGGCAGTACAGATGAAGAGGAATGGACATGTCTAAAAAGGGCAATCACAGAAGCTGGAACGAAAAACATAGCTACAAAGAAGGTAATTGCAAAGAAATCATCGGTAACAGAAGAAATACTTCATCTGATTGATGAAAGAAGGAAGTACAAAAATGTTCAGGAAAATTCAGGAATGCAGAAAACAAGTCACTGAGGAATGAAATAAAAAGAGGTGAAGGAAAGTTAAGACGAAATGGCTGCATGAAATAGTGAAGAAATAGAAAAAGAAATGATAGTCGGAAGGACTGACTCAGCATATAAGAAAGTCAAAAGAACCTTCGGTGAAATTAAAAACAAGAGTGGTAACATTAAGAGTGCAACCGGAATTCCATTGTTAAATGCAGAGGAGAGGATAGGTGGCAAGAGTACATTAAAGGCCTCTATTAGGGAGATTTGTCCGCTGACAGAAGAAGAAACAGGAGTCGATTTAGAAGAGATAGAGGATCCAGTATTAGAATCAAATTTAGAGAGCTTTGGAGGATTTAAGATCATATAAGGCAGGAGGGATCGATAACATTCTATCAGAATTTCTAAAATCGTTAAGGAAGTGGCAACAAAACGACTATTCACGTTGGTATGTAGAGTGTATGAGTCTGGCAGTATACCGTTTGACATTCGGAAAAATGTCACCCACACAATTACGAAGACTGCAAGAGCTGACAAGTGCGACAAATATCGCACATTCAGCTTAACAGCTCATATATCTAAGTTCCTTACAAGAACAATATACAGAAGGATGGAAAAGAAAATTGTGGATGTGTCAGATTATTATCAGTTTGACTTTAGGAAAGGTATAGAGACCAGAGAGGCAATTATGACATTACGGTTGTTAATTGAAGCAAGACTAAAGAAAAATCAAGACACATTCCTAGGGTTTGTCGACCTAGAAAAAGCGTTCGACATTGTAAAATGGTGCAAGATGTTCGAAATTCTGAGAAAAATAGGGGTAAGCTATAGGGAAAGACTATTAATATACAATACGTAAAAGAACCAAGAGGAAATAATAAGAGTGGGAGACCAAGAACGAAATGCTCGGATTAAAAAGGTGGTAAGATAGGGATGTAGTCTTTCGCCCCTACTTTTCAATCTGTACACCGAAGTAGCAATGATGGAAGTAAAAGAAAGGCACAGTAGAGGAATTAAAATTCAAGGTGAAAGGGTATGAATGATAAGATTCGCTGATGAAATTGCTATCCTGAGTGAAAGTGAAGAAGAATTACATGATCTGCTGAATAAAATGGACAGTCTAATAAATATAGAATGTGGATTTAGGGCAAATCGAAGAAAGACGAAAGCAATGAGAAGTAGCAGATGAGAACATTGAGGAACTTAACATCGGAATTGATGGTCACGAAGTAGACGAAGTTAAGGAACTCTGTTAACTATGTAGCAAAATAACCAATGACGGACGGAGCAAGGAGGACATCAAAAGCAGACTACCACTGGCAAAAAGGGCATTCCTGGCCATGAGAAGTCTACTAGTATCAAACATAGGCCTTAATCTGAGGAGGAGATTTCTGAGAATATACCTTTGGAGCACAGCATTGTATGTTAGTGAAACATGGACTGCGGGAAAATCGGAACAGAAGATAATCAAAGTATTTGAGGTGTGGTGCTACACACAAATGTTGAAAATTATGTGGACTGATAAGGTAAAGAATGGGGAGGTTGTGCACAGAATCGGAGAGGAAAGGAATATGTGGAAAACACTGACATGGATAAGGGACAGGATAGTAGACATCTGTTAAGACGTCAGGGACTGACTTCCATGGTACTAGAGGGAGCTGTAGACGGCAAAAACTGTACAGGACGACGGAGATTGAAATACATCCAGCAGATAATTGAGGACGTACGTTGCGAGTGCTACTGTGAGATGAAGACATTGGCACAGGAGAGAAAATTGTGGGGGGCCATATTAAACCAGTCAGAAGACTGATGATTCAGAACACAAAAAAGTCACTTTTCGTTCACAAAGTATGAAGCAGCGGATCCAAAAGAGATATTAATATTAGATCTCTGAAAGAAGATTTTTGTTGTTCTTATTTGTTTCTCAAGAAAAAGGGAAAGTGATCATTTACTAAAAAGTATTTTAACTTTTAGTGAACTTTGGTTCACCATTTTGCACCAGAGTTCAAAAGAGAAAGCTTGGGATGGAAGCGCACCAGCTCATCTGTCCGAAAGAAAATCAGAACGTAAGCATCAGTGAGAACCATTATGTTGACCATCCTTGGGATGCCCAAGGTGTCGTCTTTTCGATTATTTGGAAGATAAGTGTACAATAAACAGTGAATGCTCAGACATGCTGATGAACAAAGTAAAGTCCGCAATGGAAAAGAAAAAACCACCGCTGATCTAAAAGATAAGGTGCAATATTTCTACACGACAATTGTCGCCTTCACACAGCCGAGCTGACCCAAGAAACCACACCCAAGAAACTACGGAAAAATGGATTGGTAGGTACTGCCTCACATTCCCTACAGTCCATTTTTGGCTCCCTCGGACTTTCCTTTGTTTCTTCCACTCAAGGAGTTATTACGTGGATAAAAGTTCCACGTGGAGGTCAAAGAATTGGTGGGAAAGTGGCTAAAATGGCAACAAAATATTTTCAATAAAGTAAAAAGAAATATCTAGTTCATCGTTGGGAACTACAATACGTAAAATCTGCAGGTGGTCGCTCATATCGGCACCAATGATGTGTGTCGCTATGGATCGGAGGAAATCCTCTCTGGCTTCCGGCGGCTATCTGATTTGGTGAAGACTGCTAGTCTCGCTAGCGGGATGAAAGCAGAGCTCTCCATCTGCAGCATCGTCGACAGGACTGACTGCGGACCTTTGGTACAGAGCCGAGTGGAGGATCTGAATCAGAGGATGAGACGGTTCTGCGACCGTGTGGGCTGCAGATTCCTCGACTTGCGCCATAGGGTGGTGGGGTTTCGGGTTCCGCTGGATAGGTCAGGAGTCCACTACACGCAACAAGCGGCTACACGGGTAGCAGGGGTTGTGTGGCGTGGGCTGGGCGGTTTCTTAGGTTAGATGGCCTCGGGCAAGTACAGAAAGGGCAACAGCCTCAACGGGTGCGGGGCAAAGTCAGGACAGGCGGGGACCAAGCAGCAATCGGTATTGTAATTGTAAACTGTCGAAGCTGCGTTGGTAAAGTACCGGAACTTCAAGCGCTGATAGAAAGCACCGAAGCTGAAATCGTTATAGGTACAGAAAGCTGGCTGAAGCCAGAGATAAATTCTGCCGAAATTTTTACAAAGGCACAGACGGTGTTTAGAAAGGATAGATTGCGTGCAACCGGTGGCGGAGTGTTCATCGCTGTTAGTAGTAGTTTATCCTGTAGTGAAGTAGAAGTGGACAGTTCCTGTGAATTATTATGAGTGGAGGTTACACTCAACAACCGAGCTAGGTTAATAATTGGCTCCTTTTACCGACCCCCCGACTCAGCAGCATTAGTGGCAGAACAACTGAGAGAAAATTTGGAATACATTTCACATAAATTTTCTCAGCATGTTATAGTCTTAGGTGGAGATTTCAATTTACCAGATATAGACTGGGACACTCAGATGTTTAGGACGGGTGGTAGGGACAGAGCATCGAGTGACATTATACTGAGTGCACTATCCGAAAATTACCTCGAGCAATTAAACAGAGAACCGACTCGTGGAGATAACATCTTGGACCTACTGATAACCAACAGACCCGAACTTTTCGACTTAAGTGCAGAACAGGGAATCAGTGATCATAAGGCCGTTGCAGCATCCCTGAATATGGAAGTTAATAGGAATATAAAAAAAGGGGGGAAGGTTTATCTGTTTAGCAAGAGTAATAGAAGGCAGATTTCAGACCACCTAACAGATCAAAACGAAAATTTCTGTTCCGACACTGACAATGTTGAGTGTTTATGGAAAAAATTCAAGGCAATCGTAAAATGCGTTTTAGACAGGTACGTGCCGAGTAAAACTGTGAGGGACGGGAAAAACCCACCGTGGTACAACAACAAAGTTAGGAAACTACTGCGAAAGCAAAGAGAGCTTCACTTAAAGTTTAAACGCAGCCAAAACCTCTCAGGCAAACAGAAGCTAAACGATGTCAAAGTTAGCGTAAGGAGGGCTATGTGTGAAGCGTTCAGTGAATTCGAAAGTAAAATTCTATGTACCGACTTGACAGAAAATCCTAGGAAGTTCTGGTCTTACGATAAATCAGTAAGTGGATCGAAACAGCATATCCAGACACTCTGGGACGATGATGGCACTGAAACAGAGGACGACACTCGTAAAGCTGAAATACTAAACACCTTTTTCCAAAGCTGTTTCACAGAGGAAGACCGCACTGCAGTTCCTTCTCTAAATCATCGCACAAACGAAAACAATGGCTGACATCGAAATAAGTGTCCAAGGAATAGAAAAGCAACTGGAATCACTCAACAGAGGAAAGTCCACTGGACCTGACGGGATACCAATTCGATTCTACACAGAGTACGCGAAAGAACTTGGCCCCCTTCTAACAGCCGTGTAACGCAAGTCTCTAGAGGAACGGAAGGTTCCAAATGATTGGAAAAGAGCACAGGTAGTCTCAACTGCAAGAAGGGTCGTCGAGCAGATGCGCAAAACTATAGACCTATATCTCTGACGTCGATCTGTTGTAGAATTATAGAACATGTTTTTTGCTCGAGTATCATGTCGTTTTTGGAAACTCAGAATCTACTATGTAGGAATCAACATGGATTCCGGAAACAGCGATCGTGTGAGACCCAACTCGCTTTATTTGCTCATGAGACCCAGAAAATATTAGATACAGGCTTCCAGGCAGATGCTATTTTTCTTGACTTCCGAAAGGCGTTCGATACAGTTCCGCACTGTCGCCTGACAAACAAAGTAAGAGCCTACGGAATATCAGACCAGCTGTGTGGATGGATTGAAGAGTTTTTAGCAGATAGAACACAGCATGTTGTTATCAACGGAGAGACGTCTACAGACGTTAAAGTAACCCCTGGCGTGCTACAGGGGAGTGTTATGGGACCATTGCTTTTCACAATATATATAAATGACCTAGTAGATAGTGTCGGAAGTTCTATGCGGCTTTTCGCGAATGATGCTGTAGTATACAGAGAAGTTGCAGCATTAGAAAATTGTAGCGAAATGCAGGAAGATCTGCAGCGGATAGGCACTTGGTGCAGGGAGTGGCAACTGACCCTTAACATAGACAAATGTAATGTATTGCGAATACATAGAAAGAAGGATCCTTTATTGTATGATTATATGATAGCGGAACAAACACTGGTAGCAGTTACTTCTGTAAAATATCTGGGAGTATGCGTGCGGAACGATATGAAGTGGAATGATCACATAAAATTAATTGTTGGTAAGGCGGGTACCATGTTGAGATTCATTGGGAGAGTCCTTAGAAAATGTAGTCCATCAACAAAGGAGGTGGCTTACAAAACACTCGTTCGACCTATACTTGAGTATTGCTCATCAGTGTGGGATCCGTACCAGATCGGGTTGACGGAGGAGATAGAGAAGATCCAAAGAAGAGCGGCGCGTTTCGTCACAGGTTTATTTGGTAACCGTGATAGCGTTACGGAGATGTTTAGCAAACTGAAGTGGCAGACTGCAAGAGAGGCGCTCTGCATCGCGGTGTAGCTTGCTCGCCAGGTTTCGAGAGGGTGCGTTTCTGGATGAGGTATCGAATATATTGCTTCCCCCTACTTATACCTCCCGAGGAGATCACGAATGTAAAATTAGAGAGATTCGAGCGCGCACGGAGGCTTTCAGACAGTCGTTCTTCCCGCGAACCATACGCGACTGGAACAGAAAAGGGAGGTAATGACAGTGGCACGTAAAGTGCCCTCCGCCACACACCGTTGGGTGGCTTGCGGAGTATAAATGTAGATATAGATGTAGATGTATTAATATTGGTGGGGAGAAGTAGTAAACGACTCATATTGTAAAAATACAGTTTTTTCTGTATCAGTTCACCTCTTAAAATTATTCAATGTCCCTCGCATTATACATACTGTATACAGCTTGGGTGAAAAACGAAATTCAGTGCCATTTCGATTTTATTAAGGCAGATGCAGCAGTCAGAACTTGGATTTCTAATGGAGTTGTCTTAAATATTTACTCAGATTGTAGCAGCCTGTTGTTTACAATAGATGTTATTCTAAAAAGTGTTGAAGCCGAAGTAAAATGTAAATTAAATTGTTATTTTACGCTGTGTGTGACAGCGTAAAAGTTCGCTCTGAACATTTTTATAATCAAATTTAAATCTATAATATTTTTATTTGTATTTTTATTTCCTCTGCAACAAAATGAGGCAGAGGTGAAGAGAGGTGAAGAGAGAGAGAGAGAGAGAGAGAGAGAGGGATAAGAAATATTTATTTTGTGAGATGAAATTTAAATGACGAGACAATACGCGTGTTTACATATGTAGTGCATTAGTACATAACTCTCTCTCTCTCTCTCTCTCTCTCTCTCTCTCTCTCTCTCTGTGTGTGTGTGTGTGTGTGTGTGTGTGTGTGTGTGTGTGTGTGTGTCATGGGGATTCAGCAAGTAAATACCTTTAACTTTCATGGAAATAGTGGGACTTGGCACCATTTTGTGCTTGAGTGGAATATTATGCTGGTTAAATACAGAGATATGTACGTATACGCAGATATCTTTGACTTTCAAGGAAATATTGCAACTTGATACCACATTTTTTGCAACATTTTAATGTTATGATTATTAAGTACGGAGATATTTATGTATATGCAAATATCTTTGATGTACAGGGAAACGATAATTATCTTTGGCCTTGGTGCCAAACGAAAGTTATGTAGTTTTTTACTGCACATCTTCGAACTTGGCTCTGTTTTTACGCAATTGACTGTTTCGTATTAACACTGAGGTGTGATTGGCTGGAGAGGAAGGGAAAGCAGCATAAAGTACAAATGGGCTAGTTCACTGTCATGGACCTTTTTCCTTTAGCACAACTGGGCTAGTTCCACCATCTTGGATTTTGATTGGTAGGGAGGGTAGGGGCTTCATTATGTAGTGAAAAAAGTAAGATTAGGGCTTAACACCCCAACGATAGTGAGTTATTAGAGATGAATGCAAACTCAGATTACGGAAGGGTGGGGAAGGAAACTGACTGTCCCCCTTTGCGAAGGAACCTTTCTGTTTTTGCCTTCGGTGGTCATTCTGTTTTTGCCTTCAGTGGTCATAGGAAATCATGGGAAACCTAAATCTGGTTGGTCAAATGGGAAATGCTAGTGTAATGTGCTAACCACTGTGCCAACTCGCTTGATTAACATAATGTATTCAAGGTCAAAGTCAGGGTTAAATGTCGAAAGTCATTGCCCTGCCCCTGCATGTATGTAACCCAAAGGTCAAAGGTCATTTTTGGTCCAGGATCTTCATTACCATCCTGCTACTGTGATACTATACTGTCATGAAACTCACAGTGACCAGAATACCGCCATTAAATGTTCACAGTGAAACGTGACTGGCAAACGGAACTGCTTTCAGGCTCACCAGACAAAATATTAGTCACCCCTTTCAAAGAGCACACTGGTCGGATAGGAGCATTGTGGATGGTGTAGAACTGGTACCACGCTGTCATTCAGCCTCTACATCTCACGTTAGGTGGCAATGAAATGGCGTGTACGTGTCAGTCGCTTGTATGGAATAAGCGCAATAAGATGGAACGAAGTTGAGATGCGATAGAATGGCAGAAAGAATTTATCGTGTTTGGAGTCGCCCATGACCACACTGTGAAAGAAGTTACCCGATTTGTCGGTGTGTCGACATATATGTCCAACGTGTGGACAAGGAATGGCTCGCTGTGGTCGAGGAAGACCACAGTAGACACAAAACAGAAAGATCTGTCACTGTTTGACAGTAACAATAGGTTTCAGACCCAACAAGAATTGTTGCTGTGAGCGAGTGCAAGCCAATCTCAACCAGTTTACCTGCGAACTTTGCTTAAGAGCGAATTTTTGCGAAGGGAACTGCATGAAATAGAAATCTGGGGTCAAGTACCTCGGAAAGCGCCACTGTTCACAGTGGGAAGTAGCTGCATATTTTCAATGGGTCAACCAACACGGAAACGAGACAGCAGCTGACTGGAGGTGTGTAGGCAAACGAGTGTCGATTACGCCTCTTTTCAAATGATGCGAGGCGTGACTGCACTGATAGCTCAATGAGGCGTTTAGGTCGCAGTGTGTAGAGGGTATAGTGTCGACAGATGATGGGTTTTCGATGGTTTGGGGACGTTTGTGCGCCATGACTTGGGTCCTATTATTCAGTTGCCGGGAACGTGAACAAGGAGGTTTATTTTAAAATTATCGGTGTTCGCATTTGGCCCTTTCTTCTACAACTTCAAGATGAATATGGTGTGGACATCGCATCTTCCAAGATGACAACAATCGTGTTCGTAGAGCTGCACGCATGCAATCCTTCTTGATCGAACTCGCTGGCACCCTTGTCTCGCTACATCGTCGGATCTAAATCCTGTGGAACATGTTTGGGACTTTTTGGAACATAGAGCTCATATTAGTAATCAACATCTCTTCTATTTAGTAGTTCTGAGCGACATAATTATCACTGAGTGGCTCTAGATAGGGCTATCCTCACGAAATTTGTGGACTCATTTCCTCGGCTGATTGTGGCCATTGTCATTGTGTTACCATGACGTCTCCTGCAGATGACTAATTTTTTTCCTACGTGCTTATTCACTAAAGTTTTGCTTCCATCTGCAGGGGACATCTTCAGAGATGAAACAGTTGCCAGTGATGCCCATGATTCATCTCCGATGTTGTCCCCGGAGACGGGTCCGAAACTTTACTGAATTGGAAAACTACATTTAAAAAAAATTTTTTTAATTACGTAAGACTGAAACCAAGCTTGTAATACTACCTGTGAACTTTCATCGCGAGTTTAATCGAACGCACGTAAGTTAAGCCCTTCTCTGCTTTGTACAAGAAGTAATCTAAGTGATGTGAGCTTATTCCTTGAAGAAGACGTGTAACTTTAACATGGACTTAATGACCATCATTTATGCCCTTAAACAGAGATGTATTGGAAGCTTGACCTGTGATATTAAGCGCAACGGAAATTCTCTGGGTCGCTGTCCCGCCTCTTGTAGACTCGTTCACCTTCAACTCACCTTATACGCTAAAAGAAAAGTCGTTAATGTGGTGTTTCATTTAATGTACACAGCTTCACGTGTTAGAGAAGGGCGAGGTAGGTGACCTTGGGAAAGCAGGGAAAGGATCTATGGAAAGTAATATTCGGGATGTGCAAAAAAATTACCAACTTCTTTGAATGAATATACGTATTAGAGAGAAAAATAATAGCGTGTCTACGTGTCACTGAGATATAACCTGCACAATGTAATACATTAATTATGATTACAGAAACACTGAGAAAAACACATGAATGGAAAGTGTAAGATATCATGAAGGAACAACACGAGAAACATGGATATTCATATCGTCTTGAACATTCGCTGAATTACCAGTCGTTCGTTATACGTTATACAAGTTACACTTTAGGTACAGCAAGATTAAACTGTGACTTAAGTTTCTCTCATTAATTGATGAAAGAGATGGCAATAGTTACGAAAGTTATTGGGCCCGCGAAACATACACTAATTACGTAATTTGCTTCTAGTGTCAGTCCTGAAGCGGCTAGAATAAGTAAGGTTGAAAGGTCGTATCTCTAGAAAATATTGTATTTGCTCTCTACTGTTAAACGAGAGGTAGGCTGAAGCTAGAAAATGCACAGGCTCGATCTAGGTATAGTGGGCGTCGGTGAAGTGAAATGAAAAGAAGATAAAGAACTCTGGTCAGATGAATGTAAGGTAATATCAACAGCAGCAGAAATGATGGAAAGAGAATAAGATTAGTTATGGATGGGAAGGTAGGGCAATGATTGAGTTACTGTGAGGAGTTCAATGATAGTATTATTCTTATCAGGATCTATAGCAAACCAATATCAACAACAATAGTTCAGGTGTACATGATGACGCCACAAACTGAACGTGAAGGTATAAAGGCAGTATATGAGAATATTGAACGTGTAATTCAGTATTAAGGGATGAAGCAAATTTAATAATCATGGGGGACGGGAACACTGTAGTAGCGGAAGGATGATAGACAAAGTGACGGGGAATGCAGGCTACGTAGCAGGTATGAGAGAGGACAAAGACATACTTCCGTAATAAATTGCAGCTACTAATAGCGGAGAGAGTGCTCAAAAATCACTCGGAGAAGGCATGGACACATGAAAAATTCCAGATGTATTAAATCATGGTCAGACAGACATTTTGAAATCAGATAGTGGGTTGTAAGGCCTACCAAGGAGCAGATATTGCCTCAGATCAAAATTAAGCGTTAATGAAGAATAGAAGTAATCAGTGTGTAAAGAATTGGGATACTGATGTATTGGGGAATGATGAGGCACGTCTGAACTTCTATACAGTTCTTGATACTGCGATATTGAGTACAACAACTGTCAGTTCAGTTGAAGAGGCATGGACATCTCTAAGAAAGGCAATCACTGGCAGGCAAACATAGGTACAAGGAAGGTAAGAAGAGGATACCTTGGGTAACTTCATTTAATCTACGAAGGAATGAAGCACAAAAATGTCGGAAATGACAGGAATGTAGCAGTATGGCACATAGGAATTAAATAAATGAAAAGCGCAGAGAAGACAAGGCGAAATGTCTGCAGGAGAAATGAGAAGTAATGGAAAGAAATTGTCGTAGGAAGCACTGATTCAGCACACAGAAAAGTGGGAACAACTTCTGGTGGAATTAAAAGCGAAGACGTCAACACTAAGTAAACGAGAGGAATTACACTGTTAAACGCACAGCAGAGATAATAAAGAGGAAAAGAATACATTGAAGACCTATACAAGGCGGAGGAACAGTCTGATAACGCGGCAGAAGAAGGAAGGGCAGTCGATATACAAGACATAGAGGATCTGATTTTAGAGTCAGAGTTTAGCAGAGCTTCGGAAGACTTGCGATTAAATTTCGGAATTTCTAAAATCATTGGAAGAAATGACAACCAAACGACTATTCAAGTTGGTTTGTAGAATCCTCCCTGAGTCTGAAAAATTACCGACAGACGGCCGGAAAAATGCAACCCAACCATCAGCTTAACAGCTCATGCATCTGAGTTGTTGACTAAAATTGTATACAGCAGAATGGGCAAGAAAAATAGGGGGTTTGATAGAGGTGATCGGTTTGGCAATGAAAAAGGTATACACGCCAGAGGAGCTATTCTGACATTGTGCTTGATAATGGAAGCGAGATATAAGCATCTGGGAATAATGTTACTCTCGATATTTGAAGTCTTCCTGTAACTGTATGTTAAGAAGACTTTTTCCCAGTTAACAATTGTGCAGTTGGTAGTTGGTAATGTCAGTGGAACTGTGATATTTTGTGTTTAATTTTTGGTGGACTGGTAAGAAATGGAAAGGTTCTCAAAGAATTAGCGAGGAGAGGAACTTACGGAAACCGTTAATGAGAAGAAGGAACAGGATGATTGTTAAGACATCAAGGAATAACTTCAACGGTACTTGAGGGAGCTGAAGAGAGTAAGGTAGGGAAGCTAGAAATTGTCATATACCTAATAAATAATTGAGAATATTGCTTTCAAGTACTACTCTGTACTGCCTGGGTGTAGAGCTCCGATCTCTGAGCATAAAACTTTCGCATGCCAACTGATTCGTGTTCTTTGCATTGTCCGCTCCGCCATGTTGTGGTTAGGCAAAAAGCTTCGAGCGTTCTGTACCTGGTTAAGTTATAGTAACATATTTCAGATTATAAACTTTGTCATAGACTATAACAGTAATTGAATCAGGGCATTGCGATGTCAGTAGGATATTGCAGTACTACATTAGAAGAGCGTCCATAACCAGAGCAGCTGCTTCCTTCAGGCGTACTACGAATTATCAGTCTCTCTCGTGGTTTTTTTACTGCAAATACTAACAGAAAATTTATTAATCCAGAAATATTTTGTGCACTTTGTGTCTTTAGTGTGTATATACTACAAGAAACTAACAACAATTTGCAACACCATTCCAGAAATCTGCCACCTGGTATTCGCATCTGTGTGTATCAAATTAGACAACATTCAGCATCCGTTCCAATCGCTCAGCAGCAGTGTAGATAATTTTCGTGAAAACTCAATTTTCAAGCTATGCTGAAGGAAATATACTGTCGCATTTGCGTTACGTGCCTCTGGCAATGACTGACAACATAAATGCTAGTAGCCAATGCAGCACTTCAGATACTAATTATAAAAAATGTATTTAGTTTTGGACAGAGATGTAGGGGCCATTCCACGTTTTAATGTCAGTTTATATTTAGTTAGCATAGCGTCCGCTGCTTCGCTCGCTAGACTGCAAAGTTTTCTTTTTGGTTTTATTTAATCGATTTTTTATGTTGTTCACAAATTGAAACACCTTCTAAGCTTTTCACGCTAATTAGGGCCATATAAGCATGGTCTTTTACTAATGTACTTCTGAACGAAAAGCGATTCCGGTAGCTGGAGTCAAAAGTGTTCGTTAATCATGCCTTTTGCGTTCTTGTGGAGATGTTTCCACAGCAACTTTCATCCCCCAAGAAATATTTATTTATATGTAAGTGAGGAGTAAGCTACCAAAATCCACAAATTTAGCTTTAAAATTTCTTTAATGTAAGGAAATATTTTCTAAATAATTTTCATCCCCTATTGCACTTCCTTAGGGATTGAATTTCCAGAAACAGTGAAAATCACATTTTTAAATTTCTAACCGATAGGTCAATTACCAATAGTCGTAGATGTAGCCTTAAAAATTCTCTAGTAGCTCCTTAGTAATTATTTATTTTCAAAAAAAACTTTCACCCACTATTTTACCCCCTTAGTGGTTGAATTTCCAAAAATGCTGAAACACGTATTTTTATTTTCTTACTGAGAAACCAAATATCAGCTTTCGTAGTTCTAGCTTAAAAATTCCATTAATAGTGACATACTTTCAAACAGCCTTTCGTCCCCATCAGTCTAACCCTATTTCACCCCCTTAGGGGCTGAATTTCCAAAATCAGTGACATGTGTACGTTTTGTTTCTAACAGAGAAGTCGAATACAAATTTTCATTGATTTAGCTTCAAAAATGCTTGCACAATGAAAATTTCCATAAAAAAATTCATCCCCCGTGTCACCCCCATCGGGAATGGATTTCTAAAAACAGGGAAACATTTATTTTTTTATTTCTAATTGCGAAGGTAAATTTAAATTTTCATAGATTTAGCCTTAAAAATGCTTTCATAATGAAATATTTTCGCAAAAAGTCTCATCACGTATTTCACCCCCTTAGGGGATCAATTTCCAAAACACTGAAGCAATATTTTGTTATTTGTAACCGAGAAGTCAAATACCAATGTTCATAGATGTAGCTTTAAAAATACATTAGTAGTTCTTTAATAATGATATATTTCGAAAATAAGCTTCCATCCACTTTTTCGCCCCCATGGGGTTAAATTCCCAAAAACGCTAAGACACACATTTTCTTCTTTCTGAACAAGAAACCAAGTACCACTTTTGGTAGGTAAAGTTTTAATATTGCCTTAATAGCGACGTTTTTCAAAAAAAACTGTTCATCCCCTGTTTCACCCTCTTAGGGTTGGAATTTCGAAATATTCCTTTTCAAACGACGCCTACAGTATAAGATCCACATCTTCTTCGAATTTCAATTTCTGTCCTTAGCGGTTTGGGCTGGATGATGATGAGTCAGTCAGTCAGGACTTTGCCTTTTACACTGGAACGCCAAAGAAACTGATGTAGACATGCGTATTCGAATACAGAGATATGTAAACAGACAGAATACGGCGCTGCGGTCGGCAACGTCTATATAAGGCAGAAAGTTTCTGGCGCGGTTGTTAGATCGATTACAACTGCTACAATGGCAGGTTATCAAGATGTAAGAGAGTTTGAACGTGGTGTTATAGTTGGCACACTAGTGATGGGACACAGCATCTCCGAGGTCGCGATGGAGAGGAGATTTTCCCGTACAACCGTTTCACGAGTGTACCGTGAATGTCAGGAATCCGGTAAAACATCGGATCTCCGACATCGCTGCGGCCGTAAAAAGATCGTACAAAAACGGGGCCAACGACAACTGAAGAGAATCGTTCAACGTGACAGAAGTGCAACCCTTACGCAAATTGCTGCATATTTCAATGTCGGGCCATCAAATGTCGGCGTTCTAAACCATTCAACGAACCATCATCGATATTCGATTTAGGAGTAGAAAGCCCATTCGTATACCCTTCATGACTGCACGACACAAAGCTTTACGCCTCGCCTGGGCCCCATCAAAGCCGACATTGGACTGTTGATGACTGGAAACATGTTGCCTGGACGGACGAGTCTCGTTTCAAATTGTATCGAGCGGACGGACGTGTGCCGGTATGGAGACAATCTCACTATTGCATGGACCATGTATGTCAGCAGGGGACTGTTGAAGCTGGTGGAGGTTCTGTAACGGTGTAGGGCGCGTGCAGTTGGAGTGACATGGGACCGCTGATACATCTAGATACGACTCTGACAGGTGACACGTACGTAAGCATCCTGTCTGATCACCTGAATCTATTAATGTCCATTGTGCATGCCAACGGACTTGGGCAATTCCAGCAGGGCAATGCAACACCCCACACATTCAGTATTGCTACAAAGTGGCTCCAGGAACACTCTTCTGAGTTTCAACACTTCCGCTGACCACCAAACTCACCAGTCATGAACATTATTGAGCGCATCTGGGATGCCTTGCAACGTGTTGTTCAAAGGAGATCTCCAACTCCGCGTACTCTTACGGATTTATGTACAGGCCCGCAGGATTCATGGTGTCATTTCCCTCCAGCACTACTTCAGACATTAGTCGAATCCATGCCACGTCGTTCTGCGGCATTTCTGCGCGCTCGCGGGGGCCCTACAAGATATTAGGAGTTGTATCAGTTTCTTTGGCTCTTCAGTGTATATGTAAATATAAGTGCATACTTCGTCATATATAATATTTATTAGTATTGGCATGTCTGAGCAACGATGTCGAACTTTGTTCAAGAGCGCCCGCATTGTTTGCAGTTCTTCATTTTACGTGTTATACGTATTTGAAGATTTGGCTAGGGTAGTATCTGATTTATTCGTTTCAGCTGCATCCCATGGCGTTTTTGTGCTCGGTAATGGAACATATGAAAAAATGTATGATAAATAAAACAAATTCAATATTGTAATACTCCTGACAACGGTCGAATCACCGGATGTTTTTTAAATGATACATCAGAATTATCGCCTTTTTTTGCGCCACTTCTTCTCCTGAAATCAGTAATATGAGATATAACAGGTTCAAGTGGCTGTAGAATCGGAAACCGTCTTCTTTTGCATTCTATTGTCACTTTGTGGGCTTGTGCACTGCGCAACACAATTAAAGCGTCACGTTACTGAAAGATGTTTCTCTACAGAGACAGCTAGTGACCTATTCCCAGGCGCCGGTGTGGCAGGCATCCCTTTCGACACCCCTTAGACTTCGCATGCGACCAGCAGGCGCTACTTCAGCGACGTAACGGCAGTCAGCTGAGGGGCATCGAAATGGTTGCCTGTCACACCGGCACCGGCACCTGGTTGTCTCTGCACAGGAGCATTTTTAAAATCCCCAACGAAGGTGCGTGGTTGGCACCGAGGATGTTACTGAACTGTGAGGTCGTAAGAGGTACTCTTTGCCATTTGATTCACACCTGTGTCAATGTCGCAACCTATCGTGATCACGCAACAGGAACGCGCGAAACTGGAGGGCTGAAAAAGCATAAAATTCCTTTGCTGCTTCGCGTCACATTCAAATGTCGTCGATGGTATTGAACGTTTTCTGGTGGTTCCAAACGGTATATCAGAGCAAAAACTGCGGTCGCGCTACTCTCCAAAGGGGTCAGATCACGTTTAATGAGGCTGCAGTCCCACGATCCCCTTAGAGGAAAGTTAAATCGTGCGGGGGTGTTAGCAGTTTAAAATATTGGCAAGAACATGGCTCTGCTGCACACTGCACTTCAAACTGTCGTTTTCGATCGCTAAGTGTGTGGGAATCAAAGTTCCAAGAGAAGGGATGGTTTCATTGACGCCAGTGAGGCCTTTTCGTGTCAATTCTAAGCGGCGGTGTGTCTGAAACGTTTTTCTCGGCCACCCATTAGAAATCCGAGTGATTTCAACGCTAGACGTCGCTGTTCTGACCCCCATCGCAGAAGCGTCAAGAGAAGGGGTGGAATGAGGGGAAAGGGCATGTGGAGACGCAATCCATCGTGTGACAGTTTGACGGTGGCGATGAGCAGAATTATGGTGAAATTTGGTGACGGTATCACATCGGTAACCCACCTTGTAACTGTTATGGACGTCTGAGCTCTGGCTTCTTTTTTGGATATGTCGCTACCTTGCTGTTTGAAGCATCGCTGATCCCGAGGGTGACGTCACTGGGCGTAGTTACAGAGGAAAATTCTAGCACCTTTGCGTGAAATTTCAAACTTCTGCGTTGCGATGAGAGACAGTTACTCGGTTTCGAAAAAGTGACCCTTTAATTGTGTTGCACAATGTAGTTGGACAGGATTCGAAGTATGAGGATCTTTATCTGGCACTCTTAGACAACTAGAGTACGATGTCCAGTTAAGATAGAGTTTACGTGGGCTACGTGTCTCAACTTATGTATGTCTTACGGGTATCGATTGTGAGAGACGCAAAGGTACGAAGGACTTACAAGAAGTAACTTGTTTCTGAAAGAAGCTTGTTTTTATTCGGGATTCCAATACCCCATATTATTTTGCATTCTTTTGGCTACAAAATCATATTTTTTAACGTAATCTCCATTCAATGTGACGGCCTTAGACCACCTTACTGGACGTGCCTGTGAGTGCCTGTATGCTCTCATGGTAACTCTCTACCGCTCGACGTCGGAGCCAACGTCTTGCTGCATCAATAAACCTCCCATCATCCATCTACTGCATCCCGCGGAGTGCATCATTCACTGGGACAAATGGATGGTAGTGTAGCGGGACTTTGAATTTCGCCGCGCTACACTCGTTCCCTCAGATATAAATTATACCGTCGCTGCTGTATGAGCGCTCGACGGCAGAGAAAATATTTATAAGAAAATGAAGGTACAAAAATTGTAACTCTTTTTGTTTTCTACCCGCTCTTGTCTCTTGAGAGCGGAAGCTTAACTTCACTTATTAGCTAGACTTGGTATGATTCAGACGTAAAAACTTATTCGTTAGTCTTGGTCTGATTAAGACGTAAAAACTTATTGATGTGCACACACATTGTATTGTGGAAGCTTATATGAAATTTGAAGGATGGAAGCAGCCATAAAATACATTGAATTCAATACCAAGATGGTTTTAATTCGTAGGCATTAATAATTCCTGGATGATGAAATTTATTGCAAAATTTTGGAGCAACTACGACGTTTTCATGCAGAAATGAGGCAGGAGGTTGCTGGAGAACGAGACCTGGACGCCGAACGAGAGAAGACATATTAAATTGGTAATGAAGGAGCTCTTATATACGCCATTTCCCCCTGTTAATGACATTTTGTTAGTCTCTGTTCTCTTTCAAATAATTTTTGTAGTGGAAATTGGTTTGACTCTTGCTCAGAAACCCCACAAGGACCACCCCAACAATAGCTTTCTGAATCACGAAGTCCGATAGCTTTTCTGTAATGTGAAGTCCGATTTGCATTTAATTCTTTCCCTTTTCACGGTCATTAACGATTTTAAAACCCATTTTTATTCACCATTTCTTCCCACATTTTCAACATTTTCTTTTCTTGTCTTCTCTTCTTTCTTTTTTTATTAACCACTACAGTAGTCGTAAGGTGCGAGATCCGGATTATAGGGTGGATGAGAAAGAACATTCCAGTGATGTTTTATGAGCACCTCTTGGGTGAGCCGACTTGCATGAGGTCATGCTTTGTCACGGAGAAGGAGAAGTTCGTTTGCATTTTTGTGGCGACGACATGCTACTGTCGTTTCTTCAGTTTCCCAGAATGACTGCTTCAGAGCTCCAGAAGACTTTCGCCATGACTTTATCAGCTGAGGGGGCGGCTTTGAACTTTTTCTTCGGAGGAGAGGTAGTGTGGCGCCACTCCAGGTACTGCCGTTCTGTTTCCAATTCGAAGTGATGAACCCATGTTTCAACGCCTGTAGTGATATTCGACGGAACCCTGTTACGATCAGATTTATAACTCGCAACCATTTTCGCACAGATAGTCCCTCATTGCTCTTTATGGTCTTCTGTTAGGCTGCCAGAAATCCAGCGGGCACAGACCTTTGAGTGCATCAACTGGTGGACGAGCGTCTCAGCACCACCAACAGAGACGTCCAGTGGAGCAGCAAAGAGTTTGATTTTGACCCGTCCATCACCTCGAATGAGAGTGCTCATACGTTCTAGCATTGTAGGAATCACAACTGTGTGCGGTCGGCCGGCACGCGGGAGATCAACAGGGATGCGGGACCTTGTTGTGATGATGACAGACGCCTCGCCCAACGACTCACCATGCTTCTGTTCACCACCAGATCTCCGAAGACATTCTGCAAGCGCATAGGAATATCTACGATGCTCTGGCCAAAAGAAATTCAATCTCAGCTATCTGCTTGGAACACACTTCTGTTACAGATGCCACCTTGAAGGTTTCGTACAGCATCACCACCTATCGCTCATGAAATTATAGGGGCTGAAGCGAGAATATTACACAATGTCCGACAGTAAATTTCGCTTTTTTATAATGGAAACTGGTTGAGAAAAAAAGAAATATTGCACTCCTTACTGAACGCTCCTTGTATGTTCCTTTTCTACACATCGCTAAGTTGACGGTACTACACTACTGGCCATTAAAATTGCTACACCAAGAAAAATGCAGATGATAAACGGTTATTCATTGGACAAATGTATTATACTACAACTGACATGTGATTACATTTTCACGCAATTTGGAAGCATAGATCCTGAGAAATCAGTACCCAAAACAACCACCTCTGGTCGTAATAACGGTCTTGATACGCCTGGGCATTGAGTCAAACAGAGCTTGGAAGGCGTGTGCATGTACAGCTGCCCATGCAGCTTCAACACGATACCACAGTTCATCAAGAGTAGTGACTGGCGTATTGTGAAGAGCCAGTTGCTCGGCCACCATTGACCATACGTTTTCAATTGGTGAGAGATCTGGAGAGTGTGCTGGCCAGTGCATCAGTCGACCATTTTCTGTATCCAGAAAGGCCCGTACAGGACTTGCAACATGCGGTCGTGCATTATCCTGCTGAAATGTAGGGTTTCGCAGGGATCGAATGAAGGGTAGAGCCACGGATCGTAACACATCTGAAATGTAACGTCCACTGTTCAAAGTGCCGTCAATGCGAACAAGAGGTTTTTTTGGGTTGTTTGGGGGAAGAGACCAAACAGCGACGTCATCGGTCTCATCGGATTAGGGAATATGGGGAAGGCAGTCGGCCGTGCCCTTGCAAAGGAACTATCCCAGCATTTGCCTGGAGCGATTTAGGGAAATCACGGCAAACCTAAATCAGGATGGCCGGACGCGGGATTGAACCGTCGTCCTCCCGAATGCGAGTCCAGTGTGCTACCACTGCGCCACCTCGCTCGGTCCGAACAAGAGGTGACCGAGACTTGTAACCAATGGCACCTAATACCATCACGCAGGGTGATACGCCAGTAAGGCGATGACGAATACACGCTTCCAATGTGCGTTCACTGCGATGTCGCCAAACACGGATGCGACCATCATGATGTTGTAAACAGAACCTGGATTCATCCGAAAAAATGACGTTTTGCCATTCGTGCACCCTGGTTCGTCGTTGAGTATACCATCGCAGGCGCTCCCGTCTGTGATGCAGCGTCAAGGGTAACCGCAGCCACGGTCTCCGAGCTCATAGTCCATGCTGCTGCAAACGTCGTCGAAATTTTCGAGTAGATGGTTGTTGTCTTGCAAACGTCCCCATCTGTTGACTCAGGGATGGAGACGTGGCTGCACGATCCATGCGGATAAGATGCCTGTTATCTCCACTGCTAGTGATACGAAGCCGTTGGGATCCAGCACGGTGTTCCGTATTACCCTCCTGAACCCACCGATTCCATATTCTGCTAACAGTCATTGCATCTCGACCAACGCGAGCAGCAATGTTGCGATACGATAAACCGCAATCGCGATAGGTTACAATCCGACCTTTATCAAAGTCGGAAACGTGATGGTACGCATTTCTCCTCCTTACACGAGGCATCACAACAACGTTTCACCAGGCAACGCCAGTCAACTGCTGTTTGTGTATGATAAATCGGTTGGAAACTTTCCTCATGTGAGAACGTTGTAGGTGTCGCCACCGGCGCCAACCTTGTGTGACTGCTCTAAATAGCTAATCATTTGCATATCACAGCATCTTCTTCCTGTCAGTTAAATTTCGCGTGTAGCAATTTTAATAGCCAGTAGTGTGGTAGATGTAGTAATATTCTACTGCAAAGATATTGCTACCGCTCAGTAGTTTTATTCAACGGTCACGGCCTCTCCTCCTCTAAGTTTTAATAGAAAGGAACTGTGGTAAATAATGATAGACAGTGATATTCATTCGGAAACACCATTAATTTGCGACTTAGGCTTTGGAGACAGGTACTGGGTAGTCTAGCAGTCATGATGTTAGAGGGTTCTCTCTCCTTCTCCCTCTGGTGGCACCGCGCTGAGTCTGCTGACGCCCCCGCCCCCGGCCCCCCACCGATATATTGGCGCGGACACGGGCCCCCAATCGGCCGTCAGCCGCGCCCGCCGGCGGCACCTGTGCGGACGGACGGGCTGCCCCGTCCCGGCCGGAACTCATATGTGACCGGGGACCGCCGGAAGTTATCGCTTTTTAAAGGCAGCCCGCGCCGACAAGGTGGGCGTCGCTCCGGCCCAGATATTGATGCCATGTATCACGCCGCCGGCGGGCGAGAGTTACGGCCCGCTGCCAGCTGTTGAAAATATTCTTTGCTCTCTCTCATATATGATAATATTTCAGTTTTCCTCCCGGCTGTACAGATGGCGACGTCACGAGCGGGCTTTTATATAAATTTGAGAGTCTTCGCTGTCAGCTAATATCTATCAATATCCCAGCTGCTTGTGCTGCCACTGATCCTCATCGAAAGCCGTGGTTTGATGGCTGTATACTAGACGGCGCCATGTGACTACTGTCAGAAGTTTGCATAGAGCTGTCCTTACGATGAGAATATTGCACACAGTCAGCACCTGGGATAAACGTAAATTTACGTTCTTTGCATGCTTCCATGCTGAGGCAAATCCGTCAAGTCGCAAATAAATAATTTCAAAAGCATGCCACCCTGGTGTTAATTCAAGATCCTCATATAAGCCTATATTTAATAAGATGAAAACACCAACAATAGTGCTGCAGTATCTTCAACGCTCTCACTTTTCGCTTGTATTATGCACGCATTTATTTGAAAGGAAAAACTGAACTTAATCAAGGAACACAACGCGTTACCAAATTAGTTAAGTAGGGACAATAAAGAACGTGGAAGGCAGGTATGAAAGAGGTGATACGGGTCAAATGATCCCTCTTACAGCCTGGATTGAGGGTGTTGTTATGTACAGGGAAAACATTCCAGAATGAGATTTTCACTCTGCAGCGGAGTGTGCGCTGATTTGAAACTTCCTGGCAGATTAACACTGTGTGCCCGACCGAGACTCGAAGTCGGGACCTTTGCCTTCTGCGGGCAAGTGCTCTACCATCTGAGCTACCGAAGCACGACTCACGCCCGGTATTCACAGGCAGATACTGGCAGAAGTAAAGCTGTGAGTACCGGGCGTGAGTCGTGCTTCGGTAGTTCAGGTGGTAGAGCACTTGCCCGCAAAAGGCATAGATCCCGAGTCTCGGTCGGGCACACAGTTTTAATCTGCCAGGAAGTTTCAGGGAAAAAATTGCACCGAATGATTTTGGCAAGTGGAAATTGTACAACTACCTTACGCCAACGACGCAAAGTGCTAACATGCTCCAGTAGAGAAATAAATCCTTGGAGAACTGAGAGAGCATGCCTTCAGAATGATTCCTAGAAACTCAGAAACTTCAATATATTCAAACGACTCAGATGACACAGGTTTCAACGGACATACCAACAAGGTCTACTGTCTTCGATCCGGGACTGATCCGTCCCTGAGAGGATAGGTGCAGATGGCAGCCTAATCAATATCAAATGAGATAGACTTCCAAATTATTGATAACCCCTCAGAAGTAGCTATGAAACTCGCACAAGAAGGATATCTCAGCGCTGAGACGAGCTTTTGGGAGCAGAGCAGAACGGCGAAACGATTTGTGTGGAACCACTGAAACCAGAGCAAGTATTTGTTACTGGCATTTGGTTTTTAGTACTTGTATATTGTTTTGGACATTGAGTAAGAAAATTCGGATAAGTGCGAGCAGGAATCACGCACCGAGGGTTGCGTACAAACTTCATTGTGTATATAGATGGCTTATCCATCCCGGGAACAGAGAATTTCGACAATTTATATCGATACTGGCAAGACATCAAAATATCTGACATAAATGTCTGTATCTTATGATTGCCTTGACGTAGAAGCTGCAATTTTTTACATCGCCAACGGGCCGTATAATTTAGTATGTGACGTACAGTTCAAATTATTGCGTCTACCCGTACTTGAGAAAAGGAGTTCATAACGGTCAGAAACACAGGAAAACAGACAACAAAGTGATACTACAAGAGTTACGTTTTTACAGCCTGAGGTACGAAACGCTAAAAGTGAGACAACTTCAGGAAAGGATTTTCTTGTGTAGAGATGCCCTTAATACTGGAACGGTGTAGTACAGGAGGCTGCAAAAACGAAAAGAACCCCCAGGGGTATATAGGATGAACCCAGAGGTACCGATGACAAATATAATGACCGTAAAACGGAAAAAAATGCAGGTAGAAAAGCGAAGGTAGCTGCTTGGAATGAAGACTATGACTGGAGGTAAAAGAGGCAACTACATGGCTTTCTAGAATCGCTGTGGTAAGAGAGAGACAACCAACTAATTCCACGCCATACGCATGTAAAGATCAACGTTGCATTCGGACAACAAAATGAGTGTAAGATTAATGAAAGATGACAACTAACTAAAGAAATCCTAAGAACATTCTCAGACTTAAGATATCTGTAAAGAAATGCTGATGACATCCCAAAGAAGTTTGAAAGTATTACGACATGGTAGGAATAGAGTTACTGTGGAATCGAATGAGGCAGGTCAGTATAGAAGAGAGAATGAAGAGATTGCATGAAGAGACAGAAGACATGTGTGTGGTTCAAATAAGACGTGTACGAAAGTGCAAGAACAAAGAAAGAAGCACTGCACCCACAGTGAGCGAAGACAGCAGCAGGCGATGATGGCGACGGCAGATGGTGACGGCGGCTTGAGAGGCCGACACCAGCGAAATTAAATATGTCGATGACGATGCAATGCCATTTACCAAAATATGTTCAGTAACAGTAAGAGTAGCAGAGGCTGGTGCTGTATATTTTTATGAAGGCATACAACCTTCAGATCTGTTGCCACTGAATCACTTCAACTCATTTAAGGCTACCAGCTGTATGCAAATGGTTTGTTCGATACACCTGCAATATGTCTGGAGCAAAGATGCTAAGAAATCTCTTTGCGAGACAGAAGAGAATCTGCATCTGACGCAGACTATGCACACTCCCTTCATAACTGTGGTAGCATGACTGGAAAGTACATGTGGAACAGCTGATCATATTATTGGGCACTTCAGGAAGGACTGCAACTTCTAATACTGTCGTGGTCGGAGTATGGACTTACGGAAGCAAAACCAACACAAATCGAGAACTTGAAAATTTGTGGTTAGTTGCCCGGTTATGAAGGGCGTTCAATAAATAATGCAGCACATTTTTTCTGAATGCAAAATTGTTTCATTCAGGATTACAATTTACACTATATTATTACTCACTCTTTTGGCTACAAATCCTGCTTTCCAAATAATCTCAGTTCAGTATGTTGCCCTTACGTCACCTTACCGTATGCCTGCATGAAACCACTCTGCTAGCCGATGTCAAACCAACGTCCTGCTGCACCAATAACCGCCTCATCAAACACGTACTGCTTTCGGCCGAGTGCGTTCTTCATTGGGTCAAACAGATGGAAATCGGAAGATGCGAGATGCGGGCTACGGGTGGATGAGGAAGAACAGTGCAATGAAGTTTTTTGAATTCCTTGGAGAATTTCATTAACATTTTTGTGATAACGAACATGCTAAAGTCATCTCTTTAATTTCCTGAGAGTAGCAGATCACACTTCTGAGTTGATCGTTGCACCACAAGGGTGGACATCAAATAGTACACTACTGGCCATTAAAATTGCTACACCAAAATGAAATGCAGATGATAAACGGGTATTCATTGGACAAATATATTATACTAGAACTGACATGTGATTGCATTTTCACGCAGTTTGGGTGCATACATCCTGAGAAATCAGTACCCAGAACAACCACCTCTGGTCGTAATAACGGCCTTGACAGGCCTGGGCATTGAGTCAAACAGAGCTTGGATGGCGTGTACAGGTACAGCTGCCAGCAGCTTCAACACGATACCACAGTTCATCAAGAGTAGTGACTGGCGTATTGTGACGAGCCAGTTGCTCGGCCACCATTGACCAGACGTTTTCAATTGGTGAGAGATCTGGAGAATGTGCTAGCCAGGGCAGCAGTCGAACATTTTCTGTATCCAGAAAGGCCAGTACAGGACCTGCAACATGCGGTCGTGTATTATCCTGCTGAAACGTAGGGTTTCGCAGGGATCGAATGAAGGATAGAGCCACGGATCGTAACACATCTGAAATGTACCGTCCACTGTTGATAGTGCCGTCAATGCGAACAAGAGGTGACCGAGACGTGTACCCAGTGGCACCCCATACCATCACGCCAGGTGATACGCCAGTATGGCGATGACGAATACACGCTTCCAGTGTGCGTTCACCACGATGTCGACAAACACCAATGCGACCATCATGATGTTGTAAACAGAACCTGGATTCATCCGAAAAAATGACGTTTTGCCATTCGTGCACCCAGGTTCGTCGTTGAGAACACCATTCAGGCGCTCCTATCTGTGATGCAGTGTCAAGGGTAACCGCAGCCATGGTCTGCGAGCTGATAGTCCATGCTGCTGCAAACGTCGTCGAACTGTTGGTGCAGATGGTTGTTGACTTGCAAACGTCCCCATCTGTTGACTCAGGGATCGAGACGTGGCTGCACGATCCGTTACAGCCATGCGGATAAGATGCCTGTCATCACGACTGCTAGTAATACGAGGCCGTTGGGATCCAGCACGGCGTTCCGTATTACCCTCCTGAACCCACCGATTCGATATTCTGCTAACAGTCATTGGATCTCGACCAACGCGAGCAGCAGTGTCGCGATACGATAAACCGCAATCGTGGTAGGATACAATCCGTCCTTTATCGAAGTCGGAAACATGATGGTACGCATTTCTCCTCCTTACACGAGGCATCACAACAACGTTTCACCAGGCAACGCCAGTCAACTGCTGTTTGTGTATGAGAAATCGGTTGGAAACTTTCCTCATGTGAGCACGATGTAGGTGTCGCCAACGGCGTCAGCCTTGTGTGACTGCTCTGAAAAGCTAATCATTTGCATATCACAGCATCTTCTTCCCGTCGGTTAAATTTCGCGTCTGTAGCACGTCATCTTCGTGGTGTAGCAGTTTTAATGGCCAGTAGTGTATAATCCTTTCAGAGTCCCGGAAGGCCGTCGCCCTGACTGTACCGGCTGAGGAAGAGGCTTCGAACTTTTTCTTAAGAAGAGAGGGTGTGTGAGGCCAATCCACGTGTCGTTTTGTTTCCTGTTGGAAGTGATGACCCTATGTTTCATCGCTTGTGACGATGATCGACAAAAATTTGTCACGATCAGCCTCGTGACGTGCAAGAAATTCTGCACAGATGGTCTTTCGTTGCTCTTTACGGTCTTCTGTTACGAGGCGAGGAACCCAGCTGGCACACACCTTCGATTACCTCAACTGGTGGATAAGTGTGCCAGCACTACCAGACGTCCGGTTGAGCAACAGAGTGTTTTATTGTGATCTATCGATCACCTCAGAGTCTTCACATGTTGCAACACTGCGGGTTTCACAGCTGCGTGCGGCCGGACGGCACGCTGGATATCGGACGGCTTTGCGCGACCTTGCTGAGATGATGACAGGCGCCTCACCGTGTTTTTGTTCGCTGTCAGGTCTCCGTTGACGTTCTACAAGCGTCTGTGAATATCTGCGAATATCTGTGAATATCTTCTGATTTTCCGCCAAAAGAAACTCAATGATAGATCTCTTCTTGGACCGCAACTCCATTTCAGATGCCACACTACGTGTAGTGCCGCAACCTACCAGAACTTCATGCAACTATAGGGGCCGATGCGGGAATGTTCCACGATGTTCCACAGTACAGTCAGATTTTCTGCCCATCCGCTTCTGTTTATGTGCCACAATTAAGATTAGGCTATTTGTAACTACTCTTATCGCCAAGATCGCTAACGCACGTTGGTAATGTGGTCTTCATCCAATGGACGTGGTTAAAATTCTAGAGAAGAAACTAACGTTCATCGCCAAAAACTGGCGAACGAAGGTGGAAAATGTAGCTTCATGCTTTTCTTCAGTAACAGAAAGTGTGGAAAAATCCACAGTGAACCAAAAATTTCACTGTGTCTGACGCAGAGAGCAAATGAGACATTGGTGTGGTGATGTGTCAGATGAGGACGCTGAGCTAGAGCTGAAGCTCTGTAGCCAGTGCTGTTATAGCCTAGTTTAAGCGCCAGTGTCAGGTTTCACTATTTCCTTCCTTTCAGTCCGTAACCATAAACGGCAACACAAACGCAGGACTACACTGCACTAATTATATCCGTCATCCACAGGATACAGTACGCAGTTGACGCTTCTTAGTAGGCAGGAGAGGTAAATGGAAAAAGCTTCTGTATACTTATATTGAGGAGGAAAGAAGGCAATATTGCCAAACTATTGTTTTTAACTGGGAATCTCAATATAGGATGGACATGCAAAACAAAGACTATGGAAGAAGACGTGAGACGAATATTGTGTTGCATCGCGTGTTTTAGTCAGAAATTCCACATTAAAAAAATGGCTCTGAGCACTATGGGACTTAACTTCTGATGTCATCAGTCCCCTAAAACTTAGAACTACTTAAACCTAACTACCCTAAGGACATCACACACATCCATGCCCGAGGCAGGATTCGAACGTGCGACTGTAGCGCCTAGAACCGCTCGACCACCCCGGCCGGCTAGACATATCCAACCTCCAGATATAATGTACTCAATAACGACTTTCTTACTTTCATTAAAATAAGTGTTCAGTTATCTTCTTAATAATAGCGATGTGTTTACCTTATTAAACCTATCGTGTATGATTTTAGTAACTTCGAGAGCAGACGCGCAAATACAGTTTCTTGGAGTTCATCGTCAACAATGTACGTATTTCGTAAGTACTTAAAACGTTTGAATTCAGGAAACATTTGCTTTACACCTCTGATACGAAACTCTTGATATATATTTGTCACTAAAATTTGCCCAACCTAAACACTAGCGCCAGAATCTGATCTTTAAAATAAAAGACAGAGTTGTGTTCTGTCTTTGGATGAGATTGTGCCATTTAAATGTAACACTTCTGGTCTCACATAATGTACGCTGACCTAGCTGTTTCATCAGATCCGAGGACGTTATAGCGATCCAGTAGAAGAAATTTTACTCTGAAGAAAGTTTGTTTATATCGAAAAGAAAAATCGTTTTCTATTAAGCAAGAAAGTAACTACAGCTGATAAAAATGAATGGGTAAGTATATTTAGTTAAAGACACGTAAATTATTATATATAATTTTTTTAAGCTTCGTACTCGTAATTCCAGTATCAGAATGTCAGAATGTGTATACCTCTAGCAGCAGAATAGGTCGTACATTTGGACTGCACCGTTACATTTACGTCTTTTCGTTTCTGACTTTCTTCTTTTCCAATTAAAATACCTGAAATGTATTAAAACGAGATACTACAGAGATCAACGATTTTAATGAAGCAAACGATTCTGATGAAAAACTAAGTTCGGGCTGAAGTCAATAATCGAGAATTTACTCCACCGAAAATGATTAGATGGTGCCGACCTTTAGCTGTTTTCCACATGTTTTGTATAAATAAAAATAAATATTCAAAATGTTTGCGACATTTCGGTTTAACACAAGGAAATGCGAAACTATATTTTAAAAAACCAGTTCCTCATCCCCTTGTACCGTTCTTTTTTTTCTTTGTATCTTACGTGTATTTTTTTTTCCTCGATGCTACGGATGTTCTTTAAAATAATGCTTAGCTTGTATTCCAGTATTTCCCTAGCACTCAGACACGGCTTGGCAATTGGTATCTACCGTGGCCTTTCACCTGAGGCTGGGCGGTCGCAACGTTTAAGATAGAGTTTGGAGACTCATTACCAGAACCATTCTCACAAAACTGCCAGTGTCTCGCGGGCTAATGCTTGTCCATCGGGCGAAGTGTTTTTCGATCCTCTGAACATTTTCTCGAGTGATATCTCGAAGTTGCTGTCGTTTCCTCTTTATCTGTTGTCTGAAGAGCAGACAGTTCTTTCACGTACGCTTAAATATTAGGTGGCACTTCAATATTTCAACTGACACAGTTTACTGCAATGAAAATCTAGCATCCCGCCAGTATCATTCATGATAGATTGTTGATGATAAGATGATAACTGATATTATTCCTTTTTCTAAAAAAATGAAATCGTTGCTGCCATTTGATTGTAAGATTTTATTATTTATTTGTTTCATTACCGCAATTTCAAGTGCAGTGCTGAAAACTGAAAACAATAACATCTATAAAATAACGAAGTGCGAGGCACAATGTGAATATATTTGGTAAATACATATTAAGGGGCATCACTTAGGAGGTAAGTAAATATCAAATCATCTGAACTACATGTCGTTGCCGAAACATTACTAAACATATGTCGACATATACACAGCCGTCTCATCATAAGATGCGAGTGCGGGGATCATAGCTGACATTAAGTACGGCAGACACTCTTCAACGCATTGTGCTCTGATAATGCTGGCCAACGCAGTTCTGTCGTAAGCAAGAACCAACATTGATATTCATCTGTATCACTTCAGAGATCATTCTTTAGGCACAATTGCTATCTGAGCTACATAACCTTTTGAGTGCTAGCACCATATTTTATTAAGAAAGGGCAACAGATTGTTAATTCCACCTGGCGTTCGACACAGTTTTATATATTTATAATCATACTAGCATCTCCCAAAACCTCAAGCCATGAAAGGCGTTCTTAATATATAGACGTAACCTACATACAATAAATGCAAATTACTGATCCCTAAACAGTTTTCATACATATAATGTTATAAAACCCGAAACAGAATATGAGATAGCGATAGTGAAATAAATAAATAACAAAAACTTACTGTCAAATGCCAGCGATAAGTTGATTCAAGAAACATATCATGACTGTGGTCCCCAACCCAGGAAAAGTTAATTGATGTTATTCAGATCGAGCAGAAAGATGGTTGAATGTACCACAGGTATAGGACACTCAGTATGTGCAGATATTCAACTATCTTGGATACTGATGGTGACAGTTACTAAGCAATGGCTCTGAGCACTATGGGACTCAACATCTGTGGTCATAAGTCCCCTAGAACTTAGAACTACTTAAACCTAACTAACCTAAGGACATCACACACATCCATGCCCGAGGCAGGATTCGAACCTGCGACCGTAGCAGTCGCGCGGTTTCTGACTGAGCGCTACTATGCAAAGAGAAATATTTATAGCTCACAAAGTCAATAGCAAAAGTAAGTTTTATAGAACTTCTAATACATGTTGTATTTAAGAAACAGCTGAAGCACTTATTTCGTCGATCTCAAACTTTTCCCTAAAAAATTAACATACATGGCGAGTTTCTCTCTGACAAACAGTAGTGCAAATGCTTCCATTTTGATCCAGTTATGAGTCTTTATCTTTTCATTTTTCAGTCGGTCATATTACTTTCTTTTCCCCTCGCTTCAATACTTGTATTCTTTCACATTACTCTTCCCCCTCTCTTTCTTCCCCTCCCCCTACCTCTCTTCCTCTCTCTCTCCTCCAGTCTCTTATGTTAGTTGCTGCATGAGCCCTCAGCCTATATGTCAGAAATCTTACTTTGTTTTTCTGCTTTTCATGAACTAATATAAATTGCGCTCTTTGCTACTGTAGTTACTACTGTTTACCACTATTCATATTTTAGTTATTCTTGAGTGTTGTGTCCTTCATTAGATACAAATATTTTTATAGCGTGTGTCGTTACGAAGATAATGTAAAAAAAGAAGGAATGCTTGGTTACATGCGAGAGAGGGCCCGATGGCTGTATTATTACCAGGATAAATAAATAAGGTAAACTTACTGTATGATCAGGTTTATTTACGAATGCTACTAAACAATGTATTTCGGCTACAGCAAGGCCTGTTACACAGTTAAACAGTTCACCTCAAGTATTTCCGGAACCGTTTAAGATATCATAATTCTGTTTTCAGCCAGGTGAATTGTAAGAAAAACCACACTGAACGGCATATAGTTTCTGAAATAACATAATTTCCGCCATCGACTGTAATTTCTGTTCATTTTCCACTAACGCCCAATTTCGGCTATCATACCATTTACAAGCAGTTGCTGACGTTCATATGGAAAAGCCGCCGAGCTGTACACACTCCAGTACGCGGTGGGGAAACATAAATCTAATGACAAGTAGTCACGCCATTTCCGTTGGCGGAAGTGTTGTCATTTCCGAAAGTTTGTAAAACTGTGGTACATGTCCGAAGGAAATATATATATAGTTTCTTGTAACAGTTATATTAATTGCAGAGGTGGCCCCTCTAGAGAGTATGGGTACTGAAGATGGCAGAAGCTCGGGAGGCAACGGAAGAAAATAGCCACAGAAGAAGAAAGCGGCTTTCATCAAAAACTGTCTACTAATATCGAACATTGACGCGAATATCAGAAAGATGCTTCTGAAACTGTACGCCTAGAGCAAAGCATTGAGTGGAAGTGTAACATGGACCGTGGGAAAACAAGAGAAAAAGAGTCTGTCATAAATTAAATTATAGAGAACAAATGACGTAGATGACATTACGTACCAAACAAAATCAAACACTGACGGAAAAAATCGCAGTACTAGAAAATAATTAATGTAGATTAATGAAATTTTGGTAATACGTTTGCATGGGTAACATATTTAAGTGATTAATATTGTAAGATCGCGGGTTAATGTAAGCGCGAGATAAGCCACTCCAGCTGCGCGAAATGGCCGTGCGGTTTGGGGCGCCATGTCACGGATTGCGCGGTCTCTCCCGCAGGAGGTTCGAGTCCTCCCTCGGACATGGGTTTGTGTGTTGTTCTTAGCATAAGTTAGTTTAAATTAGCTGAAGTAGTGTGTAAGTCTAGGGACCGATGACCTCAGAAATTTGGTCCCTTAGGAATTCACACATAAGCCACTCCAAATGTGAAGTGCTGGTACATTAATAACCGGTGTAGCCGCCAGAATGTTGAACGTAAGGATGTAAAGGTGCACGCATTGTCTTGTACAGGCGCCGGATGTCAGTTTGTGGGGCCGAGTTCCATGCCTGTTGCACTTGTTCGGTCAATACAGGGAAAGGTAATGTTGGTTGTGGACAATGCTGGAATTTTCGTTTGATGATGTCCCATATGTGCCCGATTGTAGACAAATATGGCGATCTAGCAGGCTAAGGCAACATTCGACACTCTGTAGAGCATGTTGGTTTATAAGAGCGGAATGCGGATGAGCGTTATCCTGTTGGAAAACTGCTGTTCATGAGTGGCAACATAACAGGACGAATCACCAGACTGACGTACAGATTTGCGGTCAGGGTACGTGGGAAAACCATGAGAGTGCTCCTGCTGTCATAGAAATCGCACCCGAGACCATGTGACGGTACGTCACATAAATATTGACACTTTTATCGGTTGTAAACCGTAGTTAACGCAGTTTATGAATATAATTAGTTTAAAAGATACAGTTAATGTTCTAGAAACAACTCATATGCAGCGATAATTTAAGAGTAGCATCTTCATTTAATGTCTATGAAAATAAAAAAGGATCAAAAGAGACGCGACTGTACGGCCGAGGAGGAAGGACGTATTTTGTGGTACATACACTGTTTTGTTTCGCGATACGGAAGGCAGCCATTGATCGGCTACACATATTTTATGTAAGTTATTCTGCATTCTGCTAAAATAAACTAATTATTGTTATCACAAAATGAATTTCCTTGTAATAGTTGTCACATCAAATGCCCGCAGTGGCTAATTATTTTTAATAAGCATTTTTTCACTAATTCGCACTGCGAGAAGCTCATCTTCCGATGAAGCCTCTGGGCGGTCATTACGCGCCGAAGTATTAACTTAATTTTTTAAAGTGTTAACAGCAACCGTAAATGCGAGAGATTTCGTTGTAAGAACCTTTCTAAATTGCAATAAACAATTAATTTACGTTAAAGTTCGTTTTTTAAATTATACAGATTCCATGAGTTCAGTAAGTTTTATCTTGGCCGCTCCACGGTAACAGTCGAAATTCTCTCGAGCCTTGCTTTGCAATCAATAAACAGAAATTAACGAAATTACATTCAATTCAGTTAACGGCGACTATATTTTAGTCATCACGTTCAAAAACTAAAGTTGGTACATGAATAACAGCGGCCCTTCAAGAACCCGTCTCATATTTACTTATGCACGTGAGTAAAAGTGATAAGAAAAGATAATATCCCTGAGAGAAAGAATCATGCACTAACAAAAGAAAAATTCACCTGATAATATATGTATATATATAAACTTAAAATTAAATTAAATTGGCACAAATGGCACCGACGTAACAACCATAGCTCCAGGTGTAGGTCCAGGGTGTCCAGCACGCAGACAGAATGGTTGTAGGCCCTCAAATGGCCTTCTCCTAACCAAATCACAGCCGTCACTGGCTCCGTGGCAGAAGCAGCTTTCATCAGAAAACACAACAGATCTCCACCCTGCCCTCCAATGAGCTCTTACTTGACACCACTGACGTCGCAAACGGCGGTGGTTTGGGGTCAGTGGAGTACACGCTACGGGACATTTGGCTCCGAACAGTCCTTGAAGTAGCAGATTTCTAACACTTCGATGTTTCACTGTGGTGCCGGCTGCTGTTTAGATTGCTGCTGCAGACGCAGTACGATGCGCCAGAACAAGACGCAGAACATGATGGTCTTCCATTTAGGTAGTGCCACGTGGCCATCCGTAGCCCAATTTTTCTGCGACCATACATTTCGTGATCACCGCTACCAACAATCATGAGCAGTGGCTACATTCCTGCCTTGTCTTTCTGAAGTATCGCAGAAGGAACAGCCAGCTTCTCGTATTCCTATTGAACTCAATGAGGTGTTGATAATGGCGTCTTTGTCGCCTTGAAGGCGTTATTTACTATAATCAGCTCCCCACGTCCAGTATGAAAGGTAACGCTCACCACCATTACAGAGTATATTTAAGGAACCTTGATTTGTGTCCTTATAGTGGCGCTGCTAGCGCCACTCTTGTAAGTAGGCTGTTTATGTTTTCTTATCGACAACGTTACGTAGCACTCGGTATGAAAATCACGGGCTGTGCTGTGTGCAGTCTGTGGCTAGTTTGCATTGTTATCTGCCATTGTAGTGTTGGGCAGCGGCAGCTGGATGTGAACAGCGCGTAGCGTTGCGCAGTTGGAGGTGAGCCGCCAGCTGTGGTGGATGTGGGGAGAGAGATGGCGGAGTTTCGAAGTTTGTAATACTGGATATCATATATTATGACTATTAAGGTAAATACATTGTTTGTTCTCTATTAAAATCTTTCATTTGCTAACTATCCCTATCAGTAGTTTGAATCTTTTATTTAGCTGGCAGTAGTGGCGCTCGCTGTATTGCAATAGTTCGAGTAATGAAGATTTTTGTGAGGTAAGTGATTTGTGAAAGGTATAGATTAATGTTAGTCAGGGCCATTCTTTTATAGGGAATTTTGAAAGTCACATTGCGTTGCGCTAAAAATATTGTGTGTCAGTTTAAGCACAGTCTTGTATAAATGTTCAAAGGGGACGTTTCATATGTCGACCCTTAGCCGAGGATACCTCACTGGAATCTTCTGATTTTTTTCTTGTAGTTTGTGTAATTAGTGTAGCTATTGTTTATTGCTAGCGCGTAATTGTAGAGAGAATCTCCTTTGTAGTTGCAGTCTTTCATTGTTGTACAGTAAAACAGTTGTGGCATGCATGTAGAGTAGCAGTTCATAACATCCATTCTTACAAATATCAAAACTCCGCCATTTCTCTCCCCACATCCACCACTGCTGGCGGCTCACCTCCAACTGCGCAACGCTACGCGCTGTTCACATCCAGCTGCCGCTGCCCAACACTACAATGGCGTGATTTGTGAAAGGTATAGTTTAATGTTAGTCAGGGCCATTCTTTTGTAGGGAATTTTGAAAGTCAGATTGCGTTGCGCTAAAAATATTGTGTAGCAGTTTAAGCACAGTCTCGTATAAATGTTCAAAAGGGGACGTTTCACTCTTATGTGACTTTCAAAAATGGCTCTGAGCACTATGGGACTTAACTTCTGAGGTCATCAGTCCCCTAGAACTTAGAACTACTTAAACCTAACTAACCTAAGGACATCACACACACCAGTGCCCGAGGTAGGATTCGAACCTGCGACCGTAGCGGTCGCGCGGTTCCAGACTGTAGCGCCTAGAACCGCGCGGCCACTCTGGCCGGCGCTTATGTGACTGACGCGAAATTTGCATAGCCACCATGTTTCAGAGTAGAATCCCGCCTTCCAACTTTCGTTTATGTCGCAGAAGTCCTTCTTGGTTCAAATACAAATGGCTCTGAGCACTATGGGACTTAACTTCTAAGGTCATCAGTCCTCTAGAACTTAGAACTACTTAAACCTAACTAACCTAAGGACATCATACACATCCATGCCCGAGGCAGGATTTGAACCTGCGACCGTAGCAGCAGCGCGGTTCCAGACTGTAGCCATAGAACCGCTCGGCCACCCCGGCCTGCCCTTTTTCGTGTTAAGATTTTTTTCCATTAGTGTAGACGAAAAAATAATGGAGAAAATTCAGTGGAAAATCTCGGTTAGAAGAAAAAAATAGTAAGTGGAGCATCTGAATAGCAACTCAGTCGTAATTAACTCGGAATTGGAAGCAGCGGTAGTGGGGAAAACGTAACTACATATAATGATTAGAGAATGTAAAACCGAGTATTGAGGATTCTGTACGTAGCAGTGATGTAGAGTTGACATTAGCAGGGAACAGGAAGAGATGAATGGTAGCGTCGGACCGGACGAAATGGTGGTTAAGTTGACCAAAAAAGAAAAAAAAAAGGAAAATTTATCTAAGCAGAAGGACAAAAGTGAATGAGCAGAAAAATCTTGGTTGGAATCGAGCAACAAGCGGCCAGGCACGTCGCTTCCCTCCCCGCCACACCGCCTCCCTGCGACAGCCCCTGGCGTTCTCGAATATTATTCCGCGCAGCGAAATACGCGCTGTCAACTGGAGCGAGACGCCGCCAAGTAGCAGTTTACGTGCCGCTGCGGGAAAGGCACTAAAGTTTTTATGACCAGTTAAAACTTTCTATGTGTGCCATGCTCTCTTGTCGAAATATTAGCTTTCAAGTGCAAGACACACCGTACTTCGCGTTCCCCGCCTTAAAAATACAGCAACATTGTAAGACGGCGGGTACACGACCCACGTGTTGCACTGTTTCATTTAATTTATTATTTTGCTCTCATTTTCAGAATCCTGCGGGACGACGAAATCGTCTGTAGCACAACGTGTTGACATCCGTCCCATGGGCGCAGCGGGGTAGGAATAGCCTATTAAGGTTTCTGGCTGTAGCGTTGGGAATAACGCAGTTGTAATGTGAACATAAGAATGTATTGTTTTGCATGACGGGAGCACTAATGTCCTCACTCTTAAGTAATTCTATTTCATCAGACACTGTATGATGGATGGGGTATTAAGTTAAGGACAGCATATGAATCTTTTGGCAGTTGCTGAGACAAGTAAATACCACATTACCATGACTTATTGGGCAAATTAATTAGCTTGTTACACTCGTATTTTGGTAACTGAGGATCAGAAAAGTTAGACTATTAATGAGTGATGTCCACATTAGTCGTACGCATTTTATTAATGCGAAAATTTATGTGTATGTTTGTTGCTCCTTCACACTGAAACTGCTGGACGGACTTGCAAAATAATTTGAAATGGATTTAGCTTGTACCCTAAATTAACACATAGGTTATTTTTAAAAGTATATAGTATAATATATTTATAGATTTGAAGAACATAGCGTGAAATGTGGAACAATAATTACTCTTAGAAAGAGCTATTTACTCTTTGACTTTTGAACTATATCGTATTTATGAGTATACTTCTATTTCTTAATATGCGCTCAGTTCGGAACAGCGCGACTGCTACGGTCGCAGGTTCGAATCCTGCCTCGGGCATGGATGTGTGTGATGTCCTTAGGTTAGTTAGGTTTAAGTAGTTCTGAGTTCTAGGAGACTGATGACCACCGATGTTAAGTCCCATAGTGCTCAGAGCCATTTGAACCATAATACTTAATGAATACAATGCTTACACAGTCCTCGAAGGGTTTAATCCATGTCCATACAAGCGCATCGCACTTTAGCCGCTGAGCGTCAGGCACGTGGAGGTAAAAAAACAAGGGAGATGCCGCTGTACAGCTATAGATTTCCGCTGTACGTTGTTTTGAAGCCAAAGTGGGTGGGGCCTGCTGCCATCTTAAATAACCCAAAACATAAGCTACGATTTACGATTAATTCTTGGTCATTGTTTTTGTCGTGTGCAGGCAACACCTATTTTAAGTTCAAAAAAATACAGTGCTTACATAAATAATATAGTATCAGGGAGGCAATTTCGATTGTTCCTCTGTCTTTGAATGTGTTTTTGCCATAGTAATACGACAAATTTGGCCTTGTTAATGTAACTTGTTTTTCTTGATACAATTCGAATAACCAAGAAGAGGATGATGTCAGGTGATGTGAAAAAGACGCTTTCGTAATCCGTTTAACTGCGCCATTACTCTATTTGTATCGGTAGCAAATGAAACTGGAATTTCGAAACCAATGTTTGGTTACTGGTACTGCTTCTTGGTCGTTACGTTTATGGCTTTCAACTTGTATGCACAACATTTTTAATGTTCACGTTTACAAAACCCTTACCTATGTGTTCTTTGTTAGCCCATAAATGCGTGCAATAATGATACAAGCAAGGTATGTTATTGTATCTTGTGCAGTGAACGATTATTGAAATGTCAAATAGACTTGATAGAGGTATACGTTGAAGCACAATGAAGTTCTCGTTTTAATAGATTGTCAGTGTATTAGTCTCACTGTAGTTCACATATGTTCTCACTTCGAAATCTTACATATGCTGCGTCATCCAATGTGTGGCCAATAACAACAGTTTACAGTGTAACAAACGATATAATTTTTCTAAGCATGTTTCAGCATGGCGCAGTGCTATAAATGTAATTAAGGGAGTGCTCAAAACACTTAGACCCCGTAAAATACATATTTTACTTCACCGTGTATGCAAGTATATATATATATTTTTGATAATGATAGCCTAATCTGTATAATATGTAGGACTACTTCTCCAACAGTAACCTATTTTATTTTTTTCCCGAAATAGTTCTTGCCAACTCTGTCAGGTTTTCGAGAATAACCGAACATATAACAATTGGAATGTACATCTAATTTGGTCATATGCTTCATCTTACTTTTGAATTTCATTTTGAGGTTTTCAAACAGTATAAGCCTGAACCTGGCTTTATGAAATACCCGTATTTAGTTAGTTTCATGTTCAATGTATCATTTGCACAATAAATCGTAATGATATGGAACGAATCATTTCAGATTAACATCAGTTTTTACATAAATATGCCTCCATGCTGATCATTTGTTAGTTTTTTTTTGGTTTTTTAAATTAAAAGCAGACCGATGTTAGTAATTCCTACCAATCATCATTTACACAGTACAGTAACAGGTACTCCTCTGCGGAATAGAAGGACTAACTAAAAGAGGAACATTTCCAGTTTAGTTTCAAATTTTACTTTGCTCTCTGTCAGTGAGTAAGTGTGTATGTGCTACAGACAACCTTGATGTGGTGTAATGAATGTCATTTTTTCTTCTGTTATTGTAGTCAGTGTTCCCTTTGAAATGCAGTGGATTATTTCCAATAAAAATCATGAAGAAATAACTAGACTGCGATGCGGAGAGACTGTTACACCCCAGGCATTAGGCAGGCACGACGAAAAGAATTTTACAATGAAATGAACACCCTTAGCTGCTTAAAGGTGTTGACACACGTCAACAGGGACAGATGAAAATGTGTGCCCCGATCGGGACTCGAACCCGGGGTCTCCTGCTTACATGGCAGACGCTCTATCCATCTTTTTTTTTAATTCCACAAAACAGTAACAAAAATGGCTACAATGAAATGACATAAAGAAGGTGCCAGATAATTGCAGTTATAAATTACAGCATTCAAAGAATGAGTCTTTAGCAGTAGCACAGTTTAGCACCTTCACTGTCACCTTCAACTGGTGGCAGTTCAGCATGCACATTTTCTTCTTCTGCCGCCTGACGTTCCTCATCATCATTTCCCAGACCAAAATTAATCATTCAGTAAATCCTTGATGCGTGTTCCTTCCAGGGTAAATTACGTGGACAGAAGAGCAGTCCAGAACAGCGACATCGCAAAGTCCTTCAGTGCCTTGTTATTTTTTGTCAGTTTCAGCCTTCTAAACGCATCCATAGAGAGTTCAAGATCTTCCTTTATATCAGACACCAGATGTTTGTCACCATATTCTTGTATCTGCTGTACTACTGATTTATTTTTCATGTGTGACTTGCAGGTGAGATTAGGGTCGGGAACGTGACCCAACCCATTCCCTCTTTACTAGGAATCCAGTTCCTAGCCTATATCCATTCTGTTGAAAACAGTTCGGAGCATATTACCATATTTCTTACTGTGATTCTGATATTTCAGTATTTTCTCGAATTCATTTTCCATATACATCTTGTATTCAATATGCTCATTGCTCCCAATGTTGTTAAAAACGTAACTTGTATATTTATCTGCCCATTAACCAAATCCCTGCGTTATTTTTTGCCTGAGGTTAGTAACTTTCTTCTGGTCTGAAGAAAATGTCAGTCGGTACATTGTTTGCTGAAGTTCTTGTTATTTGAGCTATTTTCTCCCTGGTCACCTCCAGTTGATAATTCGATCTCCACATATGTAACGATGAGGCACATTATCAACGAGGTGGCATTTTCTGCAGAGGTTAGTGTCACTTAAACCGATGGCAAAGAGACGCTCATTAGTGCTGATGATGTTATTGACTATCTTGTACCAAGCTGTTCTCACGTCAGACGAAAGAACGTCACTACTGATGTTTTTCCAGACCACATTCCAAGCTATTCCAGCATATTTAGTTTCTATGTTATTTTTCCCTTCATGTTTCCGTCTTTCAGATAAAATAGCCTTTGCTGTAACGTTTTTGGAGTTTAAAAGCTTTTTACTGGGGTAACTTAGTTCAAGATAATACTCCCTAATGTGTTTTAGCTTAAAACTTGTTTTTTGTATATTTATCGGCGGCTCTACAATTCCTGGCCTGACAATATCGTATAGTTTTGCTGTAATGCACCCTGGATCATTACACATTACGCTCCATGTTCGTTTGACATACAGTGCCATCGCTTTAGACTTGATGTCGGTTAGACCCATTCCTCCATTGCTTGGATCCAAAACTGCTGTCTTCACCGGCACTCGAAACAATTCCCCTTTCCACAAGAACTTTGCTAAGGTGGACATGATCGTCTTCGCCACCATTGATGGAATGGGGAGAAACTGTGCTATGTAGTAGGCCTTGGATAAAATATGCGTGTTGATAAACAGTATTCTCTGGAACTGGTCTATGATACGTTGAAAGTTTTCAATCAAAGCTCCCTTGATTTTTTTTGCCACCTCCTGCCAATTTACTGCTATCATTTTTAAAAGGGGAGTTGTCAATGCCATTCCAAGAGCTTTGTGTTCATTAATATGGTTCGCCCTCTCAATGCGCAAGTTGGAAAGCCGCTTTATATTTAGAAATTTACTTTTGTTTTCATTTACCCTCGCACCTGATGCGGAACAGTATTTTGCAAGTACCATCTCTAGTTGTGTCACATCTGTTTGGTCTCTGATGATTACGCCTACATCGTCTGCGTAAGCACCTACCACGGTCTTTGTTCCTTGAATGGTAATGCCTGTCAGCCTGTGCTGTAGCTGTCTCAAGAAAGGTTCCAGCGATATAACGAACAGGAGCATGGATAAGGGGCTTTTATTTCAATTTGTTTTCTCAGTTGACAGTTAACGGAGATTCGTGCGTTAACACCCTTTGCCATGTTCTTGATGATGTCGATGGTTTTTGGCAGGAAGTCCATTCGGTGCATTGTCTCTATCAGGTATTTGTGATTAATTTTATCAAATGCCTTATGGAAGTCTATGAAAAGCAGTCCACATTTTACGTAACTTGCTTGTGCTATTGCAGTGACATCGCGATACAAAGCCGCAGTTTGTAAAATCGTCCTTATAAAAGCACAAGTCTACTGTTGGCCTATGATGTCAGCGGTGCATGGTGTAAAGCGCTTGTTAATTACTCGAGCTCTAATTTTATAATCCGAATTTAAAAGCGAAATCGGCCGTAGGTTGTTTATTTTTTTGCAGCCTCTGTTCTTCGGGATCAACACGATTGTTCATGTTCCACATCCTGGAGGACCTCCTCACTACGGATCAATTGGAATGAAAGTAAATCTAATCTAATCTAATCTTGTATTGTTTTAACTCTGCAGGCACTGGCTTTCCCTGTAAGACTTCATTGACAATTTCGGTGAACTTTTCTCCTATTAGGGTCCAAAATCGTTTATAGAATTCAATGGGCACTCCGTCAGGTCCTGGAGATTTCCTGGCAGGAGAGCTGCACACGATTTCTAATACATCATCCTTGGTGATGTCCGAAGAAATGTTCTCATCATCACCTCGCGATATTCGTAGAAGATATGTACCAAAGAGCTCATCGTATTCTTCTTCTTTTGTTTCCCCTGACGCATACATACGTTCACAGTACGCTGAGATCTCTTTAATTATTTCCTTGTGGGTGGTGATTATGGTACCATCATCTATTTGAAGTTCATACATGAAACTTCTTCTTCTATTCTTGGCGTGTCTGACAAGGTAGTATAATGCAGCAGTCTCATCTTCAGTGACTGACTTTGCTTTGGATTTTATTTTAAGTCCCTCCAGTTCCTTACGTTTCAAACTTATTAATTTTGCTTTTATTTGCTTGATGTCTTTTAATCTTGTAGGAATTGCATCTGTCTGATCGTAGAGGTCCCTTAGCACGCTGTAGTAGAATTCTACAGTCTGTTTCCTTTCTCTGGCCATATCTATACTAAAAGATATTTAAACTTTCCTTAGCTTCGGTTTCGCTCGTTGGGTCCACCATTCTATCACACTTGGAAAGTTGTTCAGTGAACGGAGACACATTTCCCAATCTCTGGTTAGGGCATCTTCTAAGTCTTCTTCTGATAATAACGATATGTTTAGATTCCACTGGCTTCTTACTCTTCGGGTAGGTTGTGGTGTTAATTTACGCAGGTCAACAACGCACTGTGATCGGAAAAACTAACGGGAACTCTTTCTGTTTTCAGTACTTTATCTGCTAAATTGCCCGATACATAAATTCTGTCAATTCTACTACAGGAATTCGCAACAATATGAGTGAAGTTCACCATTGTTGGGTATTTTATTTCCCACGCATCTTTTAATTTTAAATCAACAACAAGACGTCTCAACTCAGTTGAGTAATTGAAGTTGGGGATTTTATCCTTTCGACTCAATACACAATTAAAATCTCCCCCTATTAGAAGTTGGAGGGGTTTTTTCCTCAGTAAATAAATTACGCTTTCATTAAAGAATGTGGCTCTTGCAGCTCTGCCGGCCACGGTGGCCGAGCGGTTCTAGGCGCTTCAGTCCGGAACCGCGCGACTGCTACGGTCGCAGGTTCGAATCCTGCCTCGGGCATGGATGTGTGTGATGTCCTTAGGTTAGTTAGGTTTAAGTAGTTCTAAGTTCTAGGGGACTGATGACCTCAGATGTTAAGTCCCATAGTGCTCAGAGCCATTTGAACCATTTTCTTGCAGCTCTATTACTGCTGGCAGAAGGAGCATATAAATTGACTGTAGTAACTCCTGCTACATTTATTTCAATACCTCGCCCCGATTCTAATTTATCAACGTTATGTACGGGGATGCCTTCTCTAACTAAAATGGCCGTGCCAACACTCGTTTCAGTGGAAATATTGTAAAAATCAACATAATTGGAAAAATTAAATTGCGGGAATACAACCTCCTGTAGGAGAGCAATATCCGTCCGTGACTCATACAGAAACTGTTTCAGAGCAGCTATTTTAACATCCGACTGTATCCTATTAATGTTTAACGTGGTAATCGTATATGATTGTAACATAGGGGTGTGACCTTTTTTCCCGCTAGTCTATCATTTCATGCCACTCCATGCCGGATACTTCCTGAGAATCTGACTGGAGACCACCGTCCCGGTTTGTGTTAGAACCTTTCTTTTTAGTTTTTTTGCGGTTTGCATTGACACTGGCCTTTACCGAATATCTGCTCCGCTCACCCCCTGAGTAGTTTTCCACCGAGGGCGGTGTCGGTGAATCTGAGGGGCACTCGTGTGCTACCATCTCGTCTGCCAAAGGCGGCGCAGAAGCAGTTTTCAAACATTTTGCCAGTGCCCCATCACTTCTATGATCACTTTCGTTTGCTGTTTATGTGTTACTGCTGTAAAACTCCGCTTTTTCGTCTTGGGATTTGGGCTGTGACGTCGCCTGTTGTTGACAATCACTCGCTACCTCGTAGTGTTTGCTTTCAGTTGCATCCGCGAGTGAAACTGTCTGCATTGATTGACGTACGGGTACTGCAGCGCGGGGTTGTGGCGTCACCAAGAGCAGCGCATTGCCATCTACTGGCGCGTCCAGCGCTACAGAATGGGACTGTGATCTCACTTCGACCTGTTCGGTTGATGGTGGCGTATTCCATTGGTCTACTGATGTATTTGACTCAGAGTTTGAATCTATGCTGACAATATTGTCTGAAACAGTAGTTTCCAGTACTGTTTTCGGAATTTCACCTACAGCTTTCAACGACAGGTTGATATCTTCTTCATCTGTGCTACTGCCGTCACAAGTTCGACGTCTGTTGTTAGTGGCTATACCACTTTTTCCAGCCGGATTGTCTACAGTGTCTTTCCTGAGTAAAGGTGGAAACGCTTCAAGAGCATTTTGTGGCCTGTCGTCTACATTCCCCGTAATGCTGGAAAGTTCACCACCCGTCATCTGATTTTCTGATCAGCCAGTGTTAACCTTTTACGCTGTTGTAAATTATTCTGCAATACAAACACCTTTTTTTGGACAGTTTTGCCGGAGATGCCCACTTTCATTACATATATGACAAAGCAAAGTCTGTCCATTGTATATAACGTGCGCTTTGTAGCCACAAACCACAATATATGATGTGAAATGTTTTGTTTGACATGCATATCGACAGAACGAACACCACTAAAGCATTTCAATCTATGCTGACTTGACCATCGTTCATTACGAATTTGCCTGATGTCACCGTATTTAGATAATGCGTCTTTTAAGTAGCAGTTTTCTACCTCAGGGGGAAAATTAAATACTCTGACTTGTTTATAATCAACATCAGCATTTGAAATGGTAACTGTACTCACCGAATTATCGCGATGGAGGAATTCAGCTTTTCCTTCAAATTTCTGCAAAATCCGTTCCAGCACCAATGGGGAAAGCATGTGACATTACAGCCTTTATCACTGCAATTTTTAACATGTAAAAGTTTTTTTTTCTGTATTCGCGTCAGTATGTGCCAGCTTTTAACATATGCCAATGAATGTTGTAACCAGATATCTTTGCCGCGCTCCTGAAAATCGCAGAATATCACGATAGCTATAAACTGTTATACGCTGCTATCGATCAGTAAAAAAACGATGCACCTATGTTTCAAAATAACAATTGCCAATTTTTACTTCTGCAGGGAGCCGCGCCGCTCTCTAGCTGTTCTGTGAATGTGTTGCGAGTTGGACGCAAAAGTATTGTGCTCCATACTGATATAATCATTTTATTGTAAATTTAAGAGTTTAAGTGATTAAAAATATATGTAGCCACAAACAAGCGAGAATGCGTATCATGAAAATTCGCTCCACCGCCACAATGGGTGGCCATATTAATGTAAGTTTCCGTTTCATAATATAATACTTGAAGCCTTGAAGTTTATTTAATTTCAAAGAAAATCTCCCAACCTTATTTTCATTAATTATACTTGTGATAATCTTTTCTGTTTAAAAGATTTACGCAGCTTATGATCCAGCGTGTGTTCTGTCGGAACAGGAGGCTGTCGTGACGACATCGCTATAGTATTTATTCCAAGTTCTTTCAGTTCCGTTTATATGTTCGTACAAATCCAATTAGTTGGTCCCTTAGGTTTCTTTCATGTAACTTCTGTCTGTTTTCTCCGCGCGATCTTCCTCCGAAAAAAAAATTCTGTTCATTTTTTAGTAATTTTCGATATCGCGAATGAGAAAAGACAGCCGCCTCCTGCTCCGAAAGGAACACCACGACTTTTCTAACGTCGGAGAGTACCGCACGAATTTTCCGCTAAAAGGTAATAGAATTTCTTAAAGCTGGATCAATTACACATGTTTCTGCTGTTCTCCGACAAATCTGGTGTGATTAATAGTAATTTATTCTGTGACGACAAAAAGAACCAATTTTATTTTTACCAAAGCAACAAAGCTTTCAATTAAATTATTAAAAAAAAATCATACCAGAAGCAGCTTCACAAAAAAGCAGTATTGCTCCAAGTCATAATAAGCAGTGTGCGTATGATCCGAAGTAATGCCAATAACGTCAACGATCCAGACATGAATTTCCAGTGAACGGGTTGCTTTGTCAAATCCAAATCTTAGGGTAAGCTTTCTGGGAAACATGGTTGCCATTTCAACAGTTGAAAGCTCGCGAAAACAAGGAAACTAAAATGCTGCATCACCACAATCACAATTTTACACAACACTGTAACGCAGAGATTGAATATAAAGTCGTAAAATCCAAACAGAAGCGCCACAGCGCAGCCGCTCAGGACGGCCACAAAAGCCGCTATTCTGATCCCAGACAAAACAAACTTTTCTGTAATTGATTGTCGAAAGGCTATAAACGATAATGGACACCGCTCAAAGTACAACTGTCTGTAATACAACTATATTTTTAAATTATTTCACAATGTGAACCAGACTGCGATCTCTGTTTACGTTGCTAAGCAGAGATACTGAACCTATTTGCTTTTTGCCCCGAAAGATTTCTCGCCATCTCTGTCAGGTATTCGAGATAACCAAACATATAACAACTGGAGTGTACAGTCGTACTCAAAAGTATCCGAACGACCTGAATTGCATTTCGCCTGATTCGCATGCAACCCACATAACGCAACTGTCTAGCAGGTCCTCTAATCGCTCCTTGGTACAGTCGTTTGACTATTGAAAATGGTTCCATCAAGTCACCACTAGAAAACACTGCTCTGTGTCGCAATAACTCAAGATGTAAAGTAATACTACGATACTACAAATATCAGGGAACACATTATCACAGATAAGCTTGTAAGCTTACATTTATTGCAATAAATGACATACCTGAAATGTTACCACTCTCATTATTACGTCAGATAGGTAATGCACGTAGTAAGTTCGTCGTATTCATGATTTCCTCTTCAAAGTAACATACCATACTTATTATTTAACACAAAATGACATTAAAAATTTAAGTTATTCATGAGCAGCTAGTTGAGAATATGTATAAACTTCAAATGACACGACGAACCGTCTCGTTCTGCATATGGATTTAAACCCAGGTCATGCAGACTAAGCAAAGATTTCGTGACTGACGGAAACTAACAGTCATTCATGATTAGGCATACAGAGAGTGATATACCTCGATTTTAGACAGTATCAATTAGCAAATACCAACTTTAAATTACATAAGGCAAACATTTTTAACGGACGCGAATTCCTACCCAGCACCTATTGTCCCTGTTAACGAACTACGAGAGATGTTAAATATTGCTTCTTAACAAGCAACTTACTTGAAATGCCGTAAGGTAAAGCTTTGTGTTGGACAGGGATTCGAACCCAGAACCTAATAAGGTAGATATTGAAGCACATCGCATTTTCGCGGCAGTAGCTAGATGTTTTAACTGAAATGACGAGACGAAACATTAATTTTTTCCTTCCCAGGACTCCAACCCGGCACCTATCGCTGTTATATCCTAGAGAAAACGAACGTTAAATATGGGTTTGTTGCACCAGCAGCTACATGTGAGCATGTTTGAACTAGAAATAATATGACGAAGAGTTCAGTGCTGACTGGGAATAGGGCCCCACACATATCGTTGTCGACTACACACAAAGAGACGTCAGCTACCGAAATTTTCTCCACCAGCAGCTAGGAACAACATCTAGAACTTACAGTGATCTCGCAAATAGTTGGGAGTCAAAAACGTTAAATATCGTTAGTGTTGACAACGAATGAAAATACATTAAAAATCGAAATTATTATCCACCAGCAGATAAGTGTTCTCATGGTAGAGCTTGATAATACATAATGAAATCTTTAGTGCCGGGCCAGGATTCGAACCCATTTACGCGCAATATGTGGAGATGTTGAGGAATCTGCAGTTTTGAACAAACAACAAATTGTAGCCGAGCTGTATTGTCACGAAGGGAACAAATTCCGCGTTAAGGTTCAAAATGGCTGTGAGCACTATGGGACTTAACTGCTGAGGTCATCAGTCCCCTAGAACTTAGAACTACTTAAACCTAACTTACCTATGGACATCACACACATCCATGCCCGAGGCAGGATTCAAACATGCGACCGTAGCGGTCGTGCAGTTTTTTATTTTTATTTGTTTGTTGTGCTCGACTATCAGCGAGGCATGAAAACGTCTGTGAATGAGTTTCTTAGTTTTTAGTACACTTACGAAAGAAATATGAAAACAACTATGAGAGTCACTGATTTATGATGCTTAGTTTGTAGCCAGTTCTGAGTATTATTAGTAACTACACTCCAGTCCCTAAACCTAGTTCCAGAAATGCGAATCCGACGCATTACGTATTCCAGGCCGTAGCAGCCGCAACTTGGAGACACCAGCTATGGTCACTTCCCAGCCCGCTATAAGATCACATCGCTTCCTCTTCTTCCTGCTGGTATTGTAACTGAGATTTAGCAACAAGGCGATGTATGTTTGGCAACTCTGTGATTGACGAGTTACTTCCTGGTGTGCGCGGAATTAAGCCTCAAAGTTCACTTGATTTTACCTGTCATTTCCATTGAATAATCTGAGTTATTCTTGAGGTGTAACAAAAGATTGTAAATTTACGGTTTTCAGCCCAGGACAGTCGTTGCACGGGGAAATCGCAAATAATCCCATCCTTCAAATAGCGGTTTACGAGTTCTAGCCACTATTGGTGTCGTAAGAGGAAGCTAAGACACATACTTCTCCGCCAGCTCTGTGGTAACGTGCTGACCTGTGATTCTTCTTCATGTGCCGTCTCCTCTAAGAAGGTTGGCTGTCATCATGGCAATTTCTGATCTTGATTTGGCTGATCTAAGGAGTTCTGACGTTGAGCAGTTGTACCAATTTTTTAAATTGTCAATCCAGGATGTCCGTCTTCTACCCCTCGTTCTCTTCCCACAAATTTTCCCTTCTAGTATTATTTGCAATATTTTGTAATTTACTCCCCTAATAACATGGCCTAAATATTGTAGCTTCCTTACTTTAATAGTTTTAATTAATTCTTTTTCCTTTCCCATTCTTCTTAGGACATCTTGATTAGTAATCCTCGACACCCAACTAATTCTAAATATTCTTCTATATGCCCACATTTCAAAAGCTTCTAAACTGTTCATGTCCTTTTTTTTCAATGTCCACGCTTCCATTCCGTATAGTAATTTTGAGAATACATAGCATCTTAGCAACCTCATTTTTGTGTTTAAACAAATGTCTCTCGAACAGAATGCATTTTTCATCTTATTAAAGATACTTCTGGCCTGTCCTATTCTCGATTTAATTTCTTCTGAGCTTTCAATCTCCTCATTTACAATTGTTCCGAGATATTTAAATTTACGTACTTGATCGACTCTTTCCCTATTGATTGTAAGATTTTCTTGTTGGTGTGTTTTAGATATCACCATTAACTTAGTCTTGCTTACGTTAAGAGTCAAGCCAAATTCACTGACTGCAGCGTTTTTATCCTTCTGTGAAAGAGCTACAAACAGTCAGATCAAACATCGATAAGGAAATCGCAAGAAAATACTTTCGGCTCATAGTGCAATGGTGAAAAACTTACAATGCTGCACAACAGGTAACGCCCCTCTCCGCTGCTGACAAGCAAATTTTGGGTTTATAGGAATACATAACTTTATTTATGAAATGCCACATTTGCATACCTCTTGAGTATGACACAGAGGACCCAATAAAAATCTAAGTGAGTAGTATTTTACCAATTCGTGACAATAGAGGCACGCTTGTGTACAGATACTCAGTTTTATTAAAACAGACTTTCGTCGTAAGGTTATCGTGGGTAGTTTTATTTCATTTTTTATAATACAGTTCACAATTTTCGTAAGGTTTCCTTTAATGTTGTTAAAACTATAGCAAACATGAGAGAAATTAATCATCAACGATATATGCGAATTCTCTGATGTTATCTATAACTGTCTGAAAATGCACATGCAGTTTATTGATTACATGCATGTAGAAAACTTGTTCTGAGTTAAAGCTCTCAAACAAGGTTTTATGAAGAATAAAATGCCACTGCCGCACGACAGATAATGTAGAAAATACTTTTACGACGTATTCTGGCACGATGCGCTCTCCCCATACATGCATCTACTGTCTGGCTGTCTGTTAAACCTGAAATGAACAAAATGTCGCAGAAGTTAGCCCTTCTTCCACATACGACTATTTTGGGTTGAGAAGTGAAGGGAATTATGTTAAAAGTTCCATTAGATTGATAACTTAAGTAGACAGCAGAATTGAATTTTGAAAAATATAGCAGTCAATGTACTCGAGACATCTTATCTACCGCTCGTGATACTTAGCATCACGCTACTAAATGACACGTAGCTGTAACAACTCCAGCAGTCAACAACAATTCCTCCGAACTTCTGCATTCCACAGCGCTGTGGGATAATGCATATGGCGCCCGCATCTCGTGGTCGTGCGGTAGCGTTCTCGCTTCCCACGCCCGGGTTCCCGGGTTCGATTCCCGGCGGGGTCAGGGATTTTCTCTGCCTCGTGATGGCTGGGTGTTGTGTGCTGTCCTTAGGTTAGTTAGGTTTAAGTAGTTCCAAGTTCTAGGGGACTTATGACCACAGCAGCTGAGTCCCATAGTGCTCAGAGCCATAATGCATATGGCCAGGTCAATACTTATGAGAGACAAACAGTTATACATTTTCTTTTGCACTCCACGACGTTTTCAACAAACAGATAGAACAATAGAGTAGCTCAAGTGGAAAGGAACACTTTCTATCAAAATTTCTGCATCCTAGACTGTTGGCAGTTCTGTGTAGGTGACAGTTACGTGATTTTGTTTCGGTGATTACAAAATAAAGTTGAAAGTATGCACTGGGTAGCCGAGGCAGCTAGTTCATGGTGATTCGGTCAACCAAGTAAATGAATTTACTGAACATGCTGCTAATTGATACAGGGAGCCTGTGTGTCAGAATTCTCAGCCAGTGTGGCACAACAGCGTTATGATAAAAAAATGAGCGACGGGGGAGAGGATTTGGCGGTGTGTTGTGCTGATGATAAGTTCATATATCTATAGTCTGGGTTCGATTCCCACTTCGGTCAGTATTTTTAGATAGAGAGAGACAGATTCCATTCTCTTCTGGCTACACCAAGTGAAGAAGATATAATGGCATTGTGGTTTGAAATTCACTTTAAAAATGATATTCCTTCTCTACCAAATAGACGTTAGGTTGAGCCACAATAAAGTCTGGAGTAGCGACATGTAGAAACTTAATCACCGGTAACCTTTCTTATACTAGTTATTTATTTCTAGTGACGAAACAAACGCTATGTAGGCTCACAGGACACTTATTCCATCTTTTATCTGAGCTTCTGTATGTCGATAAAATTGGTTCTGAACTGGGAATGCAACTTTGACCGCCCTTAACGCGGAATTTGTTCCCTTCGTGACAATACAGCTCGGCTACAATTTGTTGTTTGTTCAAAACTGCAGATTCCTCAACATCTCCACATATTGCGCGTAAATGGGTTCGAATCCTGGCCCGGCACTAAAGATTTCATTATGTATTATCAAGCTCTACCATGAGAACACTTATCTGCTGGTGGATAATAATTTCGTTTTTTAATGTATTTTCATTCGTTGTCAACACTAACGATATTTAACGTTTTTGACTCCCAACTATTTGCGAGATCACTGTAAGTTCTAGATGTTGTTCCTAGCTGCTGGTGGAGAAAAATTCGGTAGCTGACGTCTCTTTGTGTGTAGTCGACAACGATATGTGTGGGGCCCTATTCCCAGTCAGCACTGAACTCTTCGTCATATTATTTCTAGTTCAAACATGCTCACATGTAGCTGCTGGTGCAACAAACCCATATTTAACGTTCGTTTTCTCTAGGATATAACAGCGATAGGTGCCGGGTTGGAGTCCTGGGAAGGAAAAAATTAATGTTTCGTCTCGTCATTTCAGTTAAAACATCTAGCTACTGCCGCGAAAATGCGATGTGCTTCAATATCTACCTTATTAGGTTCTGGGTTCGAATCCCTGTCCAACACAAAGCTTTACCTTACGGCATTTCAATTAAGTTACTTGTTAAGAAGCAATATTTAACATCTCTCGTAGTTCGTTAACAGGGACAATAGGTGCTGGGTAGGAATTCGCGTCCGTTAAAAATGTTTGCCTTATGTAATTTAAAGTTGGTATTTGCTAATTGATACTGTCTAAAATCGAGGTATATCACTCTCTGTATGCCTAATCATGAATGACTGTTGGTTTCCGTCAGTCACGAAATCTTTGCTTAGTCTGCATGACCTGGGTTTAAATCCATATGCAGAACGAGACGGTTCGTCGTGTCATTTGAAGTTTATACATATTCTCAACTAGCTGCTCATGAATAACTTAAATTTTTAATGTCATTTTGTGTTAAATAATAAGTATGGTATGTTACTTTGAAGAGGAAATCATGAATACGACGAACTTACTACGTGCATTACCTATCTGACGTAATAATGAGAGTGGTAACATTTCAGGTATGTCATTTATTGCAATAAATGTAAGCTTACAAGCTTATCTGTGATAATGTGTTCCCTGATATTTGTAGTATCGTAGTATTACTTTACATCTTGAGTTATTGCGATACAGAGCAGTGTTTTCTAGTGGCTACTTGATGGAACCATTTTCAATAGTCAAACGACTGTACCAAGGAGCGATTAGAGGACCTGCTAGACAGTTGCGTTATGTGGGTTGCATGCGAATCAGGTGAAATGCAATTCAGGTCTTTCGGATACTTTTGAGCATGACTGTACATCTAGTTTGGTCACATGCTTCATCTTCCTTTTGAATTTCATTTTGAGGTTTTCAAATAGTATAAGTCTGAACCTGGCTTTCTGAAATACCGGTAGTTATTTAGTTTCATGTTCAGTGTAGCATTTGCACAATAAATCGTAATTATATGGATCGAATCAGTTTAGATTAACATCAGTTTTTTCATAAATATGCCTCCATGCTGATCATTTGTTAGTTTTTTTTTAGTTTTTTAAATTAAAAACAGACAGATGTCAGTAATTCCTACCAATCATCATTTACACAGTACAGTAACAGGTACTCCTCTGCGGAATAGAAGGACTAACTAAAAGAGAAACATTTCCAGTTTAGTTTCAAATTTTACTTTGCTCTCTGTCAGTGAGTAAGTGTGTATGTGCTACAGACAACCTTGATGTGGTGTAATGAATGTCATTTTTTCTTCTGGTATTGTAGTCAGTATTCCCTTTGAAATGAAGTGGATTATTTCCAATTAAAATCATGAAGAAACAACTACACTGCGAAGCGGAGAGACTGTTACACCCCAGGCATTAGGCAGGCACGACGAAAAGAATTTTACAATGAAATGAACACCCTTAGCTGCTTACAGGCGTTGACACACGACCGGGACTCGAACCCGGTATCTCCTGCTTACATGGCAGACGCTCTATCCATCTGAGTCACCGAGGACAAAGAGAATAGCGCGACTGCAGGAATTTATCTCTGGCACGCCTCCGGCGAAACCCACATTTTCAACGTATTATCCCGCACTACATTCGTAGTGCCCCCGCCCATTATGCTCATTACTAGTGGCGCGTTGCCGATTCGCGTAAGAGTTCGGGCACTGTTTGTGCATTCGCACAGAAGAAGAAGATGGTCATGTGGCCGGTGATCCTTAACTATATATATGCTAACCATACCATCTTAATATAGAAAAGAATTTTGACGAATGTTTTCGGCCAAAGCCTTCTTCAGAAAGGAAGCAAAGCACGCACACATGCACAAGTTCATACAGTTATACACACAACACAACACAACTGGCACACACACACATACACACACACACACAAACACACACACACACACACACACACACACACACATATGACTGCTGTTTCCGGCTCTTCTAGCCAGAATCTTTCCTAAAGAGGGATAAACTGTGAACAATGAATAATTAGCGGCGGAAGGAATTTAGGGCACGAGATGCTGCACCAACAATCAGAGCGAGCACGTAACCGTGTGTTGTGCGGGGACGAGGCCGTTGGTACAGTGTAACCCTGATGTCTGAACGTTTACGGTTTGGAATGCAATGAAAAACATAGGAAAGTAGAGAAAGAACGGACACTGAGTAAAGTAAAAATTTAGAGGATGGTAACAAATGAAAAAACTGCCATGAAAAATAAAACAATGGGACGTCCAGTTTGGAATAATCGACAATATTCGCTGATTCTGGCTACAGCAGCCGGGGACAGCAGTCATGTGTGCGTGAGTTTTGTGTGTATGATCGTATGAATGTGTGTGTTGTGTTCTCGTTCCTTTCTGAAGAATTGGTTGGCAGAATGTTTGTGTGAATACTCTTTTCGTAGCGCCTGCATGCTGCTCGACGTGTCTTCTTTATGGTGAGTAGCACTCTATTCTTTTTCACAATACTGCTAATATTCCATCTTGTACTTTCTGTGATGATGATGATGATGTTTGGTTTGTGGGGCGCTCAACTGCGTGGCTATCAGCGCCCGTACAATTTCCCAACCTTTGCTCAGTCCAATTTCGCCACTTTCCTGGATGATGATGAAATGATGAGGACAACACAAACACCCAGTCATCTCGAGGCAGGTGAAAATCCCTGACCCCGCCGGGAATCGAACCCGGGACCCCGTGCTCGGGAAGTTGTACTTTCTCTTCCACTGTTTGATATACTGCAGAGAAGTAGTCAAATTGCCTAACATCTTACACAGATGTCTGCAAGATGATCGTTGGTGAACACCAAAACACCAAATCATGTTCTCGCAGGACGTTGTGGACCAATGAATATCTTCTTTCTTAGAGATACGTTACCCCAAGACGTTATTCCATACGCCAATACTGAATGGAAATATGCAAAATACGTCGACTCACTGATTTAACTTTTCCCAGGATGTGCAATGACTCCAAGTGCAAATGTGAGTGAACTAAAGATGTTTTAGAAGTTTCAAAATGTGTTATTTTCAGTTTAAATTCCTTTCCATTGGAAAACCTTAGAATTTTGAAGTTTTCATCCTGTCTATTACTTCCTCACTATGTTACACTTATCATTGAAGCAGTACCTCTAAATGTACAGGATTGAATGTCTTGTGTCTCTCCAAAATCGAGGGTGCTACCATTTCCAGCAAACTAGTCAGTTTATTATTTCTTCTGTTACTGTATGTATGCGTGGATTGATTATAATACTAGTGTCTTACTCAAAAAGAACTAGTTCTGCAACTATCTACATTTGATAAAGTTTTACAGGTGTCTGATGAATAAAATCAATTTTGATGCATAAAAATTGCTTTGTTGGACGGTATGTCATAAGTTCTAAGGACCATTTCCGAAATTTCATTTATACAAGATGCTAGTTTTTCCCAAAATGATATTCTAGAACACCCAAAAGATTGAAATTAATAGCAGTATAGTGCCACACAAAAAAATTCACCCGCAACTACTGAAACAATGTTTTACATTTATTCTTTGAAGTGAATATAATTCATCTGTTCTGGATAACAGGAAACAAAGGCAAGAACTCTTTATTAAGTTCTTTTACCAAATTAATTAATTCCACATAAATGCCGGCCGGTGTGGCCGTGCGGTTCTAGGCGCTTCAGTCTGGAACCGCGTGACCGCTACGGTCGCAGGTTCGAATCCTGCCTCGGGCATGGATGTGTGTGATGTCCTTAGGTTAGTTAGGTTTAAGTAGTTCTACGTTCTAGGGGAGTAATGACCACAGATGTTAAGTCCCATAGTGCTCAGAGCCATTTGAACCATTTTGAACCACACAAACGTAAATAGCATGAGCGACAACAAGGAAATGACATCACACATACCACAGTATATGACGAATGAGCTCCTCTCACAACCTGTCCAAGTACAATCAAAACTGGAAAGGTGGCTGTACTTTACGTAAGATGTAAGAACATCAAACAATGGAAGATCCTGGACGGAATATTGACAAGCAAGCAGGATACGATGCTGAACCCCCCCCCCCCTCCCCCTCCCCCTGCCCTCTGCCGAGAAGTGCTGGCAGAGTCGTGTAGCACAAGTTCCATGTTAGGCTGAAAGGTGACAATTTGGTTGCGAGTTTACCATTTTGTCTCATGTATCAGATTCACATATGGGAAAATATTATCAGCTATGAGAAGGAGAACACTGAAATTAACTGGCCCTTAAAAAGTACAAGTTTGGTTTAGTCTAACAATTTTTTTGCATGTAATGCATTTGTTGCACATTTTTGCAGAGTGTGTTTGCTGTGTCAGCAAGTATCTCTTGGCAGTCGCTTTGATCAAAGTACATGATTGTTTAATGGATGATGATCCTTCGTATGTCCACCGAATTCAATGAACACTGGTCTGAACAGAATATAGCCAAGTATCTCTGACATGCAGATTTTTTTCTGGGACTTTCCAATTTCCGGCACTGTCCTTTGTAAATGTTCTTTTTGCACAAAGACAAATGTCTACATCATTTGAAGGCGAAAGTAAACCACCTCTGTTCAGCCTGTGCGTAAGAGAGTGAACAGTATGACTGCCATCTCCTCGCAGCACTGATAAGCATAGCTCACACCGAAGTGTATTTTCTAAGTGCTGAACAACAAATTCTGCAATGTCATCATCGTCATCGTTTAAAACTTCCTGGCAGATTAAAACTGTGTGCCCGACCGAGACCCGAACTCGGGACCTTTGCCTTTCGCGGGCAAGTGCTCTACCATCTGAGCTACCGAAGCACGACTCACGCCCGGTCTCACAGCTTTACTTCTGCCAGTATCTCGTCTCCTATCTTTCAAACTTTACACAAGCTTTACAGCGTCCCTACTGCAAAAATAAGACCAATAGTACCTCGGTCCTTCCTGAATCAATGTTGTTCTTCCTCAAGCGAAGGTTCTACTATCTTTTTGAGTCTCAGTTCTATGATCTTTTATAACAGCTTCAGGTTGTGTGACAGCAGCGTGGTGCCTTCTGTAATTTCCAAATTTTCGTCGATTGATCTTTTTGAACGGACGGATGCTGCCTCCTTTAATCTTCTGGGATTTTATTTTCTTCCCAAATCACCGATAACACTCTATACAGCCAATTTAAACCAAATATTCCAGCTGCCTTTATCATGTTTGAGCTGAGATCATTCAAGCTTGTCGATTTTTCATTCCGCATGCTCTTTAATGCTGTTTCCACCTAACGCCATGTTAATGGATGCCTGTTGGTTAGGACTTCATTAATTACTCTACCGTCTTTGATGGCTGTTTTTTCCCCATCTCCATTTAGCAGCATGTTGAAGTACTTTTTCATTTCATCCCTGATCCTGCAATGTACACAACAATATAGGCCGCCACTTCAGAGAGAAACCACCAGATGCAACATGGTCATGATCACGAGTCATCAAGTGGCTCTCCACATCTACTAACTGTGAACGATCTGAAGTGACATTAATGTGTTCCACAATAAATCAGTATAGGAATTTCCTTCAGAATAGGAATTTCCTCCCGTGTTACACAGTTGCTTTTCTCCGACCCACGAATTTCAGTATGTGCTAACAGTCTCATGTAGGCGGACATGAAATGACTACGAATGGCACTGAAAAACGTTTCTAAATAGTCCTGAGAGTATTTGAGTGGGAAGAAATTTCATTACGGATGCAGAAGACTGAAGGTCAGCTAAGGTTGCGCAAAGGTGTAAAACAATTGAAATAAGGAAACCAACAAAGCCTGTCTTCCTGTTGGAGCCTACAACTCTTGGACCTTGAGGTAATGGAGACACTGTAAGGCTTTGACGCACTTCTGTGAATCCAACAAAAATCTTTCCACAAAACTAAAGTTTTGAACGGTCAAGAGCCGGTTCCACTGATTATGGATAAGGCTTCTCGAATTCAGCACGTGAAAACGGCGGTTGAATATGCGGATGAATTTGTTCGTTGTAAATGTATCGTTCAAACCAGGTACCTTCATGCCACAGCGATATTGCATTGAATCTGCGACAAAGTTACTGAGCAGGTGGGCTTTTCTGTTGTCTCAAAATCTAGTGTTTTTCCGATGTCGTGCGGTTTGCTGGGCCGCAATTGGCTCGCTGCTTAATATCTGCAAGAAATAACTTTTGTGATGTCGCGTACGCGTGGATAGTGAGTTTCGACATTAACATGTCTTCATAAGTTATTGTTTAACCGCGGTAACACCACCGGGTGCAGTTAATAAGCTCTAAGGAGCGAAGACGAAAAGTACGCATTCTGAACCAGCGAAAAACGCTCGAGAACCGAACTGTCATTCCTTCATTACAATTCAGATTAATGAAAAACTTGTGTTCTATTTTTAGTATCACTAGGAGATGCTGAATAAAAAACTAAAACCAAAACTTCTCTGCTATAAGGAACCATTCGAGTGCAGTATGGACGGTATGGCCTATCGGCGGCTTTCCAGACAGTGGAACTGCTACTTGTCTTTCAAGTACCTAAACTGACACCACGAGTCTGAAACAATCCCATCCCAATCCTCCTACCAACGAAAAATTCCTGTCAGTACCGTGAACTGAACCCGGGCGCTCCATATGGCAGTGAGACGCGTTGCTCACTCAGCTGTAGAGGCGGACAAGATCCGTTGGAATACATATCGAATATTGAGAAACAGAGCATAATTTCTTGCTCATAAAATAGCTACGTGAAGTTGAATGAAAGCTATGAGAAAACAGTGTATAATTCACACTTTTTCGAAATTATGACTTCACTTTTACTTTACAAAGCCCGTCAACATTTATTCACCTCGTAGCACTATTTAGTAAAGGCCTCACGATACGATTTCTTTTATATGCTGTTCATGGAAGCTTCGCTGGCAGACAGAGATGCGGAGAAGAACAAACGATGAACAAAAACGTCATCTTGACCTTTTTGGAAGAAAAAGAACGTTTTAATAAGATTTAATTGGATACTGAAATGTATAGATTCGGGATTCCTATTCTCAAGAGATACATATGTTTTGGCTGCACTATGGAAAGTTGTGTTCTCATGGATTATTTCGAAAAGCTTAGAGAATCCTTCTCCATCATTTCAGCATTTACCAAGTGCTTGTGGTGTGTCTTCAAGTGCAACAAATAAAGTGGTCACTCGAACAATACAACAAATTTACTGTTGTCAGTCACCGTTTATTTATATCTGCAACACGTTTCAAAGTGAACCATGTTAAACGGTTCGAGATTTCCGCTGGGATCGATAGACTGGTTTGTCTTCATAGAATGTCTTTGGTGGGGCGAGGCCATCGAGACACAGGCGCTCGCGGGGAAGGATGGCAAGTGGGTCGTGTGGAGCGGCTACCCGGTGCATGTGCTTTGGTGAGGCTGCTGGCCGCAAAGGAGCGTGCGTGTGGGAAGGAAGGCACATGCACAGTGTTTCTCTAGTTCGGAGGAAGAAGACAACACGCCATGGTAGCCATCTTACGTAAAATGATGATGAGTCGCGTTTGGAACTTTTGAAACTCTTAGCCATTGAAAACGAGGGAACCTATTTCGTTTTCACTCGGTGAAGTGGCCTTGTTCTAGAACCTCGTAGAACTGGGTTGTGAAGCTGATCTTCTAAGAGCGAAAATAAGTTGATTTGGTTTGGTGGAAATATGGCACGAACTGTAACCTGCTATGTGGTCGAGACGGACCAATTTTTCTGGTAGTCAGCCCTGAAAAGTGTGGCACGAGTAGCTCAAAGGCACGACAGATCCAAGGGGTGAGTAGATATTAAGTAATTTTAAGTAAAGTTAGTCTGTACTTTGAAAAAGGTTGTCTTTTTCAGTTAACTGTAACATCTCAGTATGTACGGTTATAAAGTACACTGGAATTTTTCTTAGGTCAGACTGGATTTTATTATCATCTTTTAATGAAAGAGAACGCTTGACTTCTTTTCCTTTGCAGTCATTTTATTTCTTCGTCTTATCAGGAGAGTAGAGGATAGAAATGATGCATTTGACGCTCTTCAGTTAAGTCATTTTGGAAATACACACGTACAAAATTAAAGTATTAAAAGGATGAAGAATTACATGGCTTCTCCAAATTATTTAAAAGAAAAGTTGTATACTGGAGATATCTAAAAATTATTTGCTACCCTTTAAAACAAATTCTGATGGCAGTTTTTGTAACATGAAAGAAGCACTTCACTAAACTGTAGGACCCACGCCAGAAAAGGATAAATTGAATGTAGGAGTATTAAGTGCTGCTACGAGGGATGAGTAGTAATGGAAAAGACCGCATCGTTATCAAAACTTGTAGGGCGACTCACTGCGTCTCGAGTGGGGAGATTGGTGATGTAGTCAAAGCGACATTTTTGTAACGGATAGCTATAAAACGAGCTCCGTTTGAATAAGAGCGCCGACTGTTGCACAGCAAATGAAGCAACGGTCGCACTGCCAATTGAACTGAAACGTGTTATTTATCGAATAAGGAAAAATCGTAATTTTTTTGTTTTATAGTTCTGTGGTGTTCTGTTTTCGGTTTTAAATTTTCTCATAAGCTTTCTATGAATAATGTAGCGGTTGGTTCCATGACCGAATAGCTTTCGCTCACATATTCCCATTAAAATGGATTAATATAAATTAAATGACAAAGGCAAGAGGAACTCTCATATTAACGATGTTTCTGTTGTCACTAGTCGAGTTATGCATGCCAAGCTATGTTACATATCGATCATCTGAGGACATTCTGTTGTTCCACCTACTACCCCCATCTATGACTCTCCAATCCAGATAGATAACCAGGCCTTCAACAACATGTAGACTTTCTTCTCCCCTTCCCCACCAACCCACAGATCTTACACCTACACGTTTTCCATACCCTGTTCCAACAGCACTGCCTACAGTCTCATCTTGAAATCCTGCGAGACATTTATCGTTTATCTAGATTTAACGAGAATCTCCTCCTCTCCACACCTGGGCTTCCTTAGTCTCACTCGTCTCTCCAACTGTTTGGTTTAGGGTCTTCTTTGAAACCATCCTCTTCTTTCCCTCTCTCAAACAATCTCTCGTTCCAACCAAACCACCCTTTATCCGTCTTTAAACTCACTACATCTACATACACACACTATATAAAAAAAAGACAGTGCATCTCGAAAGAATTATCCTAATGGGACACAAATCGATAATGTGATGTACATGTAAAGACAATTGATTACGATTTCAGAAAAATTGGATGATTTCTTCAAGAGGAAGAGGTTCACAAACTGAGTGAGTCAGTAAAGCGTTGATACAGCTCTGGCCCTTATGCAAGCAATTGTTCGGCGTGGCATTGATTGATAGAGTTGTTAGACTTTCCCCTGGGGATTACATATCAAATTCTGTCCAACTGGCACGTTAGATCGTCAAAATTCCGAGATGGTTGGAGGTTCCTCCTCATAATGCTCAAAACGTTCTCATCTGGGGAGACAGCCAGCGACGCTGCTAGCCAAGGAAGGGTTTAGCAAGCATGAAGACAAGCAGTAACAACTGTCGCCCTGTGCGGACAGGCATTATCTTGGTGAAATGTACACCCAGGATGGCTTGGCATTAACTGCAACCAAATGGGGCGCAGAATATCGTCGACGTACTGCTGTACTGTAAAGGTACCGGTGGTGACAACGAAGGGGGTCCTGATATATAATTAAATGGCACCCAAGACAATCAGTCCAGGTTGTCAGGCCATAGGGCTTCCGGTAGTCAGTTGGATATCCCACAGCTTTCTGGGGTGTCTCGAGACACGTCTTTGAAGGTAATCGGGTCTCATTTCGATGCGGGATTCATCACTGAAGACAACTCTGCTCCAGACAACGAGGTTCCAGGCCGGGGACGTGTCTAGCTCACGCTTCAGATGGCGGTGGGATATCAACCTGACTGTCTCCCGCTACACAGCCCAACAACGAGGGGTGATGGTCTGAGGTGCCGTTTCTTTTCACATTAGGACCCATTTGTTTGTTATTCGCAGCACCCTTACAACACAGCGATAGGTCGACGATGTTCTACGCCCCGTTTTGTTGCCCTTCATGGCAAGCTACCACGGGTTTACATTTCAGCAAGATAATGTCCAACTACACATTACCTTGGTCAGCAAGGTCGCCAAATGGTTCAAATGGCTCTGAGCACTATGGGACTTAACATCTTAGGTCATCAGTTCCCTAGAACTTAGAACTACTTAAACCTAACTAACCTAAGGACATCACACACATCCATGCCAGAGGCAGTATTCGAACTTGCGACCGTAGCAGTCCCGCGGTTCCGGACTGCAGCGTCTAGAACCGCATGACCACCGCGGCCGGCAGCAAGGTCACCAGATCTCTGCCCAGTTGAGAATGTCTGAGCATTGTGGGTACGGCAGTCTAACCATCTCAGGATTTTGACGATCTAACGCGCCAATTGGACAGAATTTGTCGCTGTATACCTGTGAAAGACATACAAAAGCTCTGTCAATCAATTCCAAGCCGAATAACTCCTTGCATAATGGACAGATGTGGACCAACGTGTTACTGAAATGCTAAATTTGTGAAGCTCTTTCTATTAAATAAATTTTTGTGAAATTGTAATCATTTGTTTGTATATGTACATCACATCTACCGATTTTCGCCCCATTTGGATAATTCTTTCGTGGTGCGTCTTATTTTTGTCTTAGATTGTACTTCGCAGACCACTATACATCTCCGGGTGGAGAGTATTTTCCTAAGATTCTTAGCGATTTTCCGTCCAATTCTATTTGCGTACAGAGAGGGACAAACGACTGCTTGTAGGCCTGTGTACGCGCTCTAATCTCTATTATTTGATTCTCATCAATGGAAGCAGAATTGTCACTCAATCTTCGTCGAATGACGTTTTCTATATCTACTCGTCAGGATTTCAAGAGCAGAAGAACGTCTTCAAAAAATGGCTCTAATCACTGTGGGACTTAACATCTGAAGTCCATCAGTCCCCTAGACTTAGAACTACTTAAACCTAACTAACCTAAGGACCTCACACACATCCATGCCCGGGACAAGATTCGAACCTGCGACCGTGGCAGCAGCGTGGTTCAAGACTGAAGCGCCTAGAACCGCTTGGCCACAATGGCCGGAAAGAACATCTTCTTTCTTCCAGACGTTATCGTAGTAGTTTCCTGAGAATCTTCATTACACTTTTGTATTGGACCTGTTCTGATCCTAGCCGCGCGCCACTGATTTCGTCCAGTTCCTGCTATCACGCGTGCTGGTAAAAACTCCGAACGATATAACAGTCATCTGTAATTTGTCACTCTCACCTCTTGTACGCAATTAACTTAGTGCTACACAGGAGTTTCTCCAATCTAAGTTTTCTATTCCTTTGAGTTCCTTGTTCATTCATTTTATGTTTTCAACCCAAGTTATGCTGCTCCTTAGTATTACCCTTAAGTATAAGACAGAGCGACTTATTGCAGATGTATGCAACTGCTTTGCTAAGGGGTTACTGTCAGGTTCTTCCAACCAAACCCCTCCCAAAAAATTCCTACAAAATGCCTCTAATTTTTCCATTCTATTCGTAAAGTTCATTATCATAATAAACGTGATATATATAAAATTACAAAATCATAGAAATTCCAAGTATGTTTCAAATAAATCACGAAAGTCCGCTCGTTTTGTTGATTACACCACCAAGTAAGTCATTTGCATTTTATATTTAGAGAATACATTTTAATATTCGCTTAAACCCCCGCTTCCACATTTATATATTTCAAATTGTTTGGACAGAGAACGGATACAAATGTTACCGTTGACAGCCCATTCTCAACTGACTGAACCTGACGAGGAATATTAAATGGATATATAGAAGAAATAATTAGCTATTATCAGGAAGAACCATCGAGTGTTTATAGTCCGAGACAAATACTGCATCTTCATAACTTCCGCAGCCAATATTCATAAACGCAGTATATGAATTAAAAAACGACAGGCGTTCAAATGCTGATGAAACTTAGACGATCAAAATGTACGACATTAGCAGTGACAATTGCTTCGGTTTAGACTGAATTATTGATTTAAATAATGAAAACCGCACCAGTTACATATTTTTTCATACTCAGCACGACGCATTTAGAGAATTTCTCATTGTCAAGAACATTTGTTTACATAAGTATTTTTTGTAATGTTTGTATGTGTTTTTCTGTCTCTCTTCCACTGCAGCCGTGTTATCGAGGTTGTACTACAATCGGAAAATCGGGCAAAATAAATCTTGGGATGATTTTTATATGCTAATGTTAGAAATAGTATTTTTGTCTGTCTTCTCCATTTCTCAGAATATCACAGACATGGAAACGATCACTGATACTGCTTATTTTTGTAATCAAAATATGTTACAGAAAAATTACGATAGTATTGTTTCACAAGGAGTTTGTATACAGAGGTGTTACCTTTTCTGTGAGTTATATTATTTGCAAAGAACTGTCAATTACAAAAGCTTTTTTTCCCATCAGTGACTACTACTGGCTTTTCTATCGCTTGTATGTAGTATTGTATTTTGTCTGAAATGTTGAAATGAGTCTATGAAGAAATGAAAATATTTATGGAAATTACTACAGTTACATACTGGAAAACATTTGAAAAATTTAAGTGGTTCGCTATCTAGTTTGTCACTGAGAATTTTTTTCCTTCCTCTTTGTGGTGTAAAAATATTTCCAGCTCCTAAATTACATCCATTATGAGAGATTTTTGGAAGTGTTGGAGTATCTTAAGATATTCATCTATTTTTTAAGTCGGTGTCCACTTTTTTTATGTGTGTTGCTATCGCTGATTTTGTGAATTGCTTATCTGTGTAACAGCTGATGTGTTCAATATATCTAACAAGAAAATTGCTGCCAGTCTGCCCCAGGCAGTAGCTTGAGACAGTTTTAGTGCGATTTTGTATATTCTTAGCTCTGAGAATTCTTTTTTTTTATTGTTTAAGGTGATCATAATTTCTGTTCTAATCTGTTGTTTGTGAAGAAAGCTACTTTCGCTTGATGTTATCTAAGTGGGTTTGCTATTTTTTGAGAAAGATTGCGTATATAAGATAAGGTGGCCATACATTTGATTGTATTGTTAATACCATCTAAAGAACCAGGAATTTCATTCTTTACTCGCATAACTAATTCACAACACACACAAAGAACACTGAACACCCATTCAAGAACATTGAGGAAGATCTTAAGATACTCCAACATTTCCAAAAATCACATACAATGAAGGAGATGGAAATTTTTGTACACCACAAAAAGCAAGGTGAAAAATTTCTCTGTGACAAGCTAGATAGCTAATCAGTTCATTTTGTTAAATGTTTTTTCCTGAACTGACAGTTTTATGCAACTTTTGTCACCAATAGAAAATGTAAGTCTTCTGTCTGAATACAAACTCTTTGTTAAACAATACTATCGTAATATCTCTGTACATGTTTTGACTACAAAAAAAACCAATGTAACTGAACATTTACACGTGTGTAAAATTCTGTGTAATGGTGAAGACAGAGAAAAGAACTCTTTCTAACATTAGCATGTAAAAATCATTCCAAGTTTTATTTTGCCCGATTTTTCGATTGCAGTATAACTGCTAAAAGACGACTACAGTGGAAAAGAGGCCGAAAATCACACATACAAACAGCGCAAATAAATACCTATGTAAACAAATGCACCATGCACCTGACAACTACTAGCACGACTATCCATCAGTCATCATGTCGTCCCATCAAGTGCAAAAAGGCAGCTAACAGGGCACGGTTACACTGGTTACATTGCATACTGCCTAAAAAGGAAGCCTTTTGACGAGAATACCGCACTATTCAGTATAGAGCGACAAAGAATGATTACAATAGTGATTTTGTGGAGAAGATCAATAAAGAAGTCCCCAATAAGGAAAGATCCGCTTGCTCTTTCCATTCGGCGGGCACTACTGGTTCAGCCACAATGTGAATTCAAAAATGGTTCAAAATGCTCTGGGTACTATGGGACTTAACATCTGAGTTTATCAGTCCCCTAGAACTTCGAAGTACTTAAACCTAACCAACCTAAGGACATCACACACATTCATGCCCGAGGCAGGATTCGAACCTGCGACCGTAGAAGTGGACTGAAGGGCCTCGGCCGGCATTGTGAATTCCATCTGATCAAAGTAGTGTCACGCCACCAGTATTCTTTACCCCAAGGAATGTTGGTAGTAGATAAGGGCATAGTGAAAAGGCCGGATACAATATACACTCCTGGAAATTGAAATAAGAACACCGTGAATTCATTGTCCCAGGAAGGGGAAACTTTATTGACACATTCCTGGGGTCAGATACATCACATGATCACACTGACAGAACCACAGGCACATAGACACAGGCAACAGAGCATGCACAATGTCGGCACTAGTACAGTCTATATCAACCTTTCGCAGCAATGCAGGCTGCTATTCTCCCATGGAGACGATCGTAGAGATGCTGGATGTAGTCCTGTGGAACGGCTTGCCATGCCATTTCCACCCGGCGCCTCAGTTGGACCAGCGTTCGTGCTGGACGTGCAGACCGCGTGAGACGACACTTCATCCAGTCCCAAACATGCTCAATGGGGAACAGATCCGGAGATCTTGCTGGCCAGGGTAGTTGACTTACACCTTCTAGAACACGTTGGGTGGCACGGGATACATGCGGACGTGCATTGTCCTGTTGGAACAGCAAGTTCCCTTGCCGGTCTAGGAATGGTAGAACGATGGGTTCGATGACGGTTTGGATGTACCGTGCACTATTCAGTGTCCCCTCGACGATCACCAGTGGTGTACGGCCAGTGTAGGAGATCGCTCCCCACACCATGATGCCGGGTGTTGGCCCTGTGTGCCTCGGTCGTATGCAGTCCTGATTGTGGCGCTCACCTGCACGGCGCCAAACACGCATACGACCATCATTGGCACCAAGGCAGAAGCGACTCTCATCGCACGTCTCCATTCGTCCCTCCATTCACGCCTGTCGCGACACCACTGGAGGCGGGCTGCACGATGTTGGGGCGTGAGCGGAAGACGGCCTAACGGTGTGCGGGACCGTAGCCAGCTTCATGGAGACGGTTGCGAATGGTCCTCGCCGATACCCCAGGAGCAACAGTGTCCCTAATTTGCTGGGAAGTGGCGGTGCGGTCCCCTACGGCACTGCGTAGGATCCTACGGTCTTGGCGTGCATCCGTGCGTCGCTGCGGTCCGGTCCCAGGTCGACGGGCACGTGCACCTTCCGCCGACCACTGGCGACAACATCGATGTACTGTGGAGACCTCACGCCCCACGTGTTGAGCAATTCGGCGGTACGTCCACCCGGCCTTCCGCATGCCCACTATACGCCCTCGCTCAAAGTCCGTCAACTGCACATACGGTTCACGTCCACGCTGTCGCGGCATGCTACCAGTGTTAAAGACTGCGATGGAGCTCCGTATGCCACGGCAAACTGGCTGACACTGACGGCGGCGGTGCACAAATGCTGCGCAGCTAGCGCCATTCGACGGCCAACACCGCGGTTCCTGGTGTGTCCGCTGTGCCGTGCGTGTGATCATTGCTTGTACAGCCCTCTCGCAGTGTCCGGAGCAAGTATGGTGGGTCTGACACACCGGTGTCAATGTGTTCTTTTTTCCATTTCCAGGAGTGTATATAAGGGCTCCGGGGCTTATGAGATTGTCTGCAATGACAGCCCCCAAAAATGTGCAAGTCAGACTGGAAGCAATATCAGCTATCTCAGTTCATCTAAAACAACGAGCCATTCTATTTCCAATACTGAGAAAAATTTGCATATTATATTAAAGGAAACAGAAAGAAATGTTTTAAATGCTTTGGAAGAAAGACGTCTGATGAAGGCATTAAAGCGAGCCCCAGGTTCAACTCTGAATAATCACGTTGAATCGAGACACTACAATATCCTATCGAATTTTTGTTATTTGAACTATCGCCAATAACTGTTAGGATGATTTTATTTCGCAAGAGAATAATACGCAAATATTACTCCATTGGTAATTTTATAATACTGAGGTACTGCTGAAAAGCAGATTACATTTTATTTTTCATTTCTACCTACAATAAACTACGGATTTTTAAAGTTATGTAATACGGTTCCCTTCCTTCGGTTGTTTTCCTACTCATGATTTCCTCCTTGCAGCTGATCCTGCGTGTACATTGGTTGCCTCTTAGTCAACGGGACTTGCCGCCTTCCAGTGTGTTGCTAGCCTCCACGGACTGCTTACACCTCATCGACGGTTATCAATACAGCGGAAGTTTGCGCATTACACGTGATTTTAAGTTTTACTTTACTGATTTTATACAGCTAGTGTCTACCGGATTTCGTAATACATCCTACATTGTGCTATTCGGTAAGCTACTTTCCAGATTTCTTCCATTCTTGACGTTTTGATTCCGTACTGGATTATTATTTTTGGTTTAATATTTCCACTGCATTATAGTACTATCCCTAAACGTTTGTTAGTTTCAGGCATTTAATTCCTGTTCACAGTAATGTTCCACTCATTATTAGTGTTTCACCCGCTTCTTTCTAGGCCTGGCTCGTTCAGTAGCCAGGCTTTGCGCATTTTGCAAGCATCTTTTGGTTCTATCCAATTTTATTGTGACATTCCACCATTGTGGTTTGACTTTTAACGTGGATAACTTCCCGAAAGCTGGGACTCTGTAATTATCCACTTACGTTATGGAAATATAACCATTGTGAACACTCGTCATTGTTTCTTGTCAAATGTCAATACTATGGTCCTTTATTTCTACCATTTAATAAAATTCACATATGATTTGTATTTTTGACAGATAAACCTGAAAATGCGTCTATTCTGACGTGAAACCGACATTTGCGAATAAAGCACCTTCATACAGCTATGCGGCCGGCCGCGGTGGTCTAGTGGTTCTAGGCGCGCAGTCCGGAACCGCGGGACTGCTACGGTCGCAGGTTCGAATCCTGCCTCGGGCATGGATGTGTGTGATGTCCTTAGGTTAGTTAGGTTTAAGTAGTTCTAAGTTCTAGGGGACTGATGACCACAGAAGTTAAGTCCCATAGTGCTCAGAGCCAGCCATACAGCTATGCGGCTTTTAGAAACACTTCATGATTGGTTCAAATGGCTCTGAGCTCTATGGGACTTAACATCTATGGTCATCAGTCCCCTAGAACTTAGAACTACTTAAACCTAACTAACCTAAGGACAGCACACAACACCCAGTCATCACGAGGCAGAGAAAATCCCTGACCCCGCCGGGAATCGAACCCGGGAACCCGGGCGTGGGAAGCGAGAAGGCTACCGCACGACCACGAGCTGCGGACACACTTAATGATTCTTGAATTTTTAATTGTTGTAATTTTTGTGATAAATTGAACGATTACTGAGTGTTGAATGTTTTTATTGTTACGCATTTAAAATACTATTTCGCCGTGTTTCTTACCGTATTGATGAGCAGACATGAAGTACATTTCGCATCTACATGTACAGGTCAGTTACATTGTCACCAAATTTTAACGTAATCGAGAAAATGGAAAAGCAGAAAGAGAAAGCGCAGCACTCACTGAGAAAAAAGATATCAAAAGGCTGCAATTTCATGAGCACTGAGCGTTTCACCCAGCGAAATTTCAAAGGACATTTTCGTCGTAGGCAAGTACAAGGTACAGCAAGATTAACGGTTCGACAGCAGAAGCATACACTGAGCTGACGTAAGTCATGGGACAGTGATATGCACATATACAGATGGCGGTAGTATCACCTGCACAGGGTATGAAAGGTAGTGCATTGGCGGAGCTTTCATTTGAACTCAGGTAATTAATGTGAAAAGGTTACCGAATCAATACGGCCGCATGACGGGAATTAACAGACTTTGAACGCGGAATGTTAGTTGAAACTAGGCGATGGGATATTTCATTTCGGAATTCGTCAGGGTATTCAATAATTTGTGGTCACAGCGACAAGAGTGCGCCGAGAATGCCACATTTTGTGCATTACCTTTCACCGCGAACAACGTAGTGGCCGACGCTCTTAACTTAGCGACCGAGAGCAGCGGCTTTTGCGTAGAGATGTCAGTGCAAACAGTGAAGCAAAACTCTGTGTAATAAATGCAGGAATCAAAGTGGGGCATACGACGAATCCATCAGGACAGTGTGGGGAAATTTTGTGTTAATGGGCTGTGGCAGCAGGCGACCGACGCGAGTGCAAGGCTAACAGCACATCTCCTCCAGCGCCTGTCTTGGGCTCGTCAACATAACGTTTGGACCTTAGACGACTGGAAAACCTTGGTCTGGTTCAAAATGGTTCAAATGGCTCTGAGCACTATGGGACTCAACATCTTAGGTCATAAGTCCCCTAGAACTTAGAACTACTTAAACCTAATTAACCTAAGGACATCACACACACCCATGCCCGAGGCAGGATTCGAACCTGTGACCGTAGCAGTCCCGCGGTTCCGGACTGCAGCGCCAGAACCGCCAGACCACCGCGGCCGGCCCTTGGTCTGGTCAGATGGGTCCCTATTTCTGTTGGTAAGAGCTGAAGGTAGGTTTCGAGTGTGATGCAGACCCCACTAACCCATGGACCCAAGTTGTCGACAAGGCTCTGTGCAACTGATGGTGGCTTCGTATTGGTGTGGGCTGTGTTTACATGGAATGGACTGGGTATTATGAACATTTGGTTATTTGGAGATCATTTGCAGCCATTCATGGATGTCATGTTTCCAAACAACGATAGAATTTTTATGGATGGAAATGTGTTGCATCGCAGGACCACAATTGTTTGCGATCGAGAAGTCGGTTCGCGCACAAAATCCTGCATCGGCAACTCTTTCGCAATTATGGACGGCTGTAGAGGCAGTATTGCTCAATATTTTTACAGAATACTTCTAATAAATTGAGTCCATGCCACGTCGAGTTACTGTACTACGTCGGGCAAAAGGATGTCTGACACGACTTTGCCACCGCAGTGTATTTGGTATAAACTATACTAGGAAATACACTGAGGTATGCAAGATAATTGTCTGTTAAGCTTACAGCTACTTCGGGATTTACACGATTCTGACACACTGTATACCGGAGGGTAAGTAATTGATCTGTGTGCCACACGTCTGACAGTTTGTGTCCCGATCAAGACAGACCAGAGGGGGCCCGCATGTTGTGGAGTTAACAACAAATAGACTGGACCAGCAAGAATGTAGAATTTAATGTCCACAGATGAATCAGACGAATCCAGCACTGGTTTCTCCTCTCTCAATTTCTGGCAGGGAAGTGGTAATCGGCAGGGTCACATGGACGTTATAAAATGAGATCAGTTTGTAGGTACGGGAGTCCTGGTAAGGAAAATATCATATTGGATGGACTTCACATTTTCGTTGACAGTCGTAGTAACACTGATAAGGTACAAGGCCGCAGATGAGAGATACAGTGAACATTTGTGCACCTATCGACAGAGTTACATAACCCAGACTACCTTCTCATGGAAGAAAATGCCGCCGGCCGCGGTGGCTGAGCGGTTCTAGGCGCTTCAGCCCTGAACCGTGCGACTGCTACGGTCGCAGGTTCGAATCCTGCCTTGGGCATGGATATGTGTGATTTCCTTAGGTTAGTTAGGTTTAAGTAGTTCTAACTTCTAGGGGACTGATGACCTCAGATGTTAAGTCCCATAGTGCTCAGAGCCATTTGAACCATTTTGAAGAAAATGCCAATCCTCATCGAACTGATCTGTTGGATGAATTCGTCGCTGATAAGAATAACCATCGCCTGCGAGGCGAAAATGTGGAATGCTTTGGTGATATGAATTCAAGCTCATCAGGCACCACAAGGGCGCTCCAGAACCTCTTTCTCAGCAACTGAATCGATTATTAGCAGAGTTCCTGATCCATCTCATTGCAGAGGCTTTGGTTGTGTTGACTTCTATGGTCATTGATGAGGACCTGTTCTTGTCAGGAATGCGATCGGCTCTCCCACGTATTCGTTGTGCGTTCTACGGGTTGGCGGAAAATCCGTCAGAGGAGAAGGCGGCTGCAGCTAGACAGACGGCCTTCAGGAAAACTCTCTATTGCTCCACTAAACTAGAGAAGATGCAGATGCACACAGTCCTATTGTGACGCAGCCTAGCGTTTACATGTGTTGCTGGTGGCAAGTGCGGTGACATGGCGCCGTCTGGTACCGGCGACCAGCTGAGGTCCAGCGCAGCTTACCTGCAGGCCGAGGTTAGCAGACCAGGTGTGTAGGCGCAGACTGCGTCGTGGAGGCAAGGTATCCTGAACTCGAACTCTGGTCCTCTCCGTAGGAGTGCCGGCTGGCGATGATGACGGCTGTCCAGCGGATGCCTCGTGGGGGGGGGGGGGGGGGGGGGGTGAGGGGCAGCAACACGGTGGCTGTATGGTTACGGTCGCTGGCGCGAATCTGCATGGCGGCTCGATTGGCGCGTATACGAGGGTTGTCCCCAAAGTAAGTTCCGATCGGTCGCGAAATAGAAACCACAGTGCATAGTCATCGCTCCGACTTCGAGTTTTGTCGTAGTGTTGTATCAACTTTCCAATATCCTCGTCATAGAAAGTAGCTGCTTGTGCTTTCGGCCAGCTATCTGCACTGGAAAAATTTTGTCTGCGTAGCCAGCGGTTCTTGTGAGCAGAGATGAAACTCACTATATTGTGGGTGATCAAACATTTCTCATCGGAAACGCTGCAGGAGCGTCTTCAGTGCCCCTGCAGTGTGCGGCCGAGAATTGGCATGAAGAAGGAACTGCTCGGCAGTTGTGTTACGTGGGATGCATGACACAGTCGAAATCTCTAACCAGGCTCTCATACTTGGCGGGAGACACTATTCCCTACGCCTCTTTATGTGCTCATTGTTCACTCAAAACTGAAAAGAACGGTGCTGCACGATCGACGGGCATACTAGAGACATTGCCCAACACATCTGTGCAAAGCTTTACCGGATTTTGCCAGTGGTTTCCATTTCGCGACCGATTGGAACTTACTTTCTGGACAACCTTCGTAAATAACGCCCCAGCGACCGTTTGCTCAGCTGCCTGGCAGCGAAGGCAGGCACCGTCAGTTGGTGCAATGCCGCATCGAGGAGTCGTTACGAGGGCTTGCTACTTGCCACACGTTGACGTATCGTGTGGAGCGCTCAGCAGATCGGCTCTGAAAATTTCTCGAACTGTTCGAAAAGTTCATATCATAGTTCGGGAAATCTCGTGTTCTATTCGATCTTTTGATCGGCCTGCGTTCTAGTGTCTTTTGTTGGTTTTTTTCAATGCTCTGTGGTTTTTTAATAATGAAAACAACTGTGAAGCACGGACTGAAATATCTTGTAGGTTGCAGGTTGCGAGTAACAACGATAACTAACAAATAAACACAAGCTTTTAATCGTGATTCTGTCCAGTTTTCGAACTTTCGGTCTAGTGATATCTAGCGCTACCATTGCCAAGACGGAGCTTGCTGCTGCAATTCATTATGTTGATGTTTGAGAGTTTCGATTAGCTTTCTTGATTGTTTCATCTGGATGATGCTGCCTTGTCTCAAACTGATTAAAGTCTGGTAACGTTATTACCTGTTGCTTTAAAACGTGAAAAGAGATGGAATTGCTCCTTTACATGCTACCTGATAAATCAATACCGTCACTCATAACAAAAATGGTTCAAATGGCTGTGAGCCTATGGGACTTAACATCTGAGGTCATCAGTCCCCTAGAACTTAGAACTACTCAAACCTAACCAACCTAAGGACATTACACACACCCATGCCCGAGGCAGGATTCGAACCTGCGACCGTAGCGGTCACTGGTTCCAGACTGAAGCGCCTAGAACAGCTCGGCCACAATGGCAGGCCACACATAACAAATAAAATACTAAAATACTGTACTGGGTTCAGTCAAGTAATATTTTTTGGAGAATATTTTCGTCTTTCTCTGTTAGTGTATGTCATCTCTATTGTAAATTTATTCAAACACAGCAGGAGTTTGTGCAGTGGTACGAATTATTGCTATTTCCTCCAGTGTGTCACGAAATTGTCAAATTTCAAATTTCAATCAAAGCCATGGCTTATTGTTATGGGTAGTTCGTAGTTTCTTGCGTATCCCCTGCGAGGCAGAAGTCACGTAATTGTTCGAAGAAGTTCGATACTGTATCGAACGCTACAGCGTATCGGGAGATTTCGAGCCCATTCGAACGCCAGTATCGTTCGTCCAACCCTAGTCGTCAACCGCTTGCGTTCTGGACGGTAAGTGCAACACCGTGTCCCAGATTTCCTCCTTGACATCGCGGTACTGCGTCTCTGTCCCAATGTAGAAAACATGTGACACCACTACAATAATGGTAACCAGGTACACTCCATTTGTTTTGCGATTTTAATTTCCCTGGTTGAGACTTTTATTACGTTGCATTTGTTTTCTAATTACATATGTAGGACACAGTAGTGATGCAAAAGTCTTTTGATTAAACCTCATCTTTTCCTGCAGCACTTTTGCTACCCTGTTCTGGAAATATACCCTCATTTTTTATCTTTTGGAGATGAATATACTATGAGCTGGTCAGAGGTTCTACATGAATAGATCATATTATGGGTTTTGAACGTAAAAATTCACGACATTACGGTAGAATGAACTTACAGTTTGAAGCGGCGGCTACTACACTCATGTATGAGAATGTGTAATGAGGTGTTGCTTAGTTTAGTGGCAGCCATTCTTACAACTTGACAAAGAGTGTAGATAATTGAAAGTTTATGGCTTTGTAAAATGCGGCATGCTATCGGTTGTTTCAGATTCAGTGTTGCGTTCGTGGCTGGCACTAACTAAATGATTTAGATACTGAACATTTCGTGGCGAGAGTGATAGCAACTATACGGGGTGACTCAGCTTCCCCTACTGCTGTCATTTTATGCAACCCGCAGTGATGTATCTGGTCTTCAAAAACCACATGTGAGATTTTCATACTGTCCCGCTCGCTATGCGCAAACTATTAGTTCTACAGAAAAAATTAGAGGGACCTTTTTTGTAAGAAATTTAATATAGTTAAATTTTGTACTGGGATTTTTAGTGTTTTATCTACGGCACTACCTCCTACTATTGTATAGAAATATGCGACTGCACGAAATGTTTCCCATATTCGACCGTTTTTAATATTCATTGACTAACCTTGTTACGCAACCGGCTCAGTCGAGCACTTACAAATTGTAAAACTGACGTCTGTGTAAATTTTACCTAACGATTTTGTGAGTTGTACTCGTCAGGCCTTCTGGCTACGAAACTATTGTTCTCGTAGGAGTTCAGTTTGGACAGAATTATCACCGTAATTAGTCTTAGCGTAACGTTTACGAAAGTCGTTTTTCTTTCTCATGGGCACGTTTAAATTAATAATGTTAACAAAATAGCCGAGTATGCTGCAGGTGTAATAGCCCAATCAACAGAGACCAGGAAAGGTCGAATGCTGGGTATAGCGCGGATAGTCGGAAGTTTTTATACAGTGGTACCAGGGAGTGTTAAGAAAACTATACGAGAAATCCTGATTGGTGAGGAATGAGTGTAGGATTGTAGGTGCACTTGAGAGTGACTTTTGTACGTTTTTCTTGAATAACTTGAAAACCGTGGCCTACATTAAATTTCCTACAAATAAAGGCCTCGTTCATTTTTCCTGTGGCGGGCGAGAGAATACGATAATCTCGAGAGTGATTTTCGGAGGTCAGATTTAACTCTGCAGGATGCATAAAACGAAAGCGGTAGGCGCAGCTAAATCAAAAATGTTTATGTTTACGGTCTCATTTATGTCATTCAACGGAGACAATTAAACTAAGAAATATTTCTATCACTGTTAATGTATCCTGCAGGAAATACTATGAGGCTGCTGATAGCTGTAATAAAAGCTCGAACCAATATTTCTCCAGAGACCATCCATCATGAGAGTATTTAGTTAATGACCAGAAGTGTCGCTGCATCTCATGGAACTGCAGAATGTGTTACACCATGTTGGGCACTTGCCTCAGGGATTTGTGTCAACCGGTTGATACCTGCGAAAGAAACGACAATTTCATTATTATATATCAGTGATCAACTAAAGTGAAGATACAGTTTTAAATTGACTCAACTGCAGTTACAATTTTTAAACCAGAGCTGAAACACGTCAAGTGATGACATACGTTTTATTTAATAATCAAAACATCGCTTTTTACTGATTGTTGTGACCGGTTTCGGACGGATTAAGCCATCTTCAGATTTTACAGTAGAATACAACACTGTTTTCAATTTCTCCATTTCGAATAGCAACGACTTCGCTTATTATATGGAAACTATATTTGTTGCTATGCGTTGTAAAAGAACACTAATATGTCGGAGCGAAGACAAATAGTTAGAGAAACACAGTTTTTGTGTAGAAAAATGGGGATAATGTAGACATTGCTAGTGATAATTCTCTTGTTTTTTTTAAAAAAAAAACCAAAAACGTTTAACTGTACAGTGAAAGTAATTGCAAATATTTTTTATACTTATAACTGCTATATGCTACAACTACTACGAACAACATAGTTAACGCCTTATTGTAGCCAAGACAGACACGAAGCCCACACCCACCAATGTAGTATAAGTCTATCTGCTAACTAACTCTGCAGACCATGAAGAGATAGAAGGAATTTATGATGAGGCAAAACAGATTATTCATATACTTAAGGGAGACGAAAATTTAATAGTGGTGGGGTACTGGAATTCGGCAGTAGGAACTGGAAGAGAAGGAAGAATAGTAGGTGAATATGGACTGGGGAAAAGAAATGAAAGAGAAAGCCGCCTCGTAGAATTCTGCACACAGCATAATTTAATCATCGCCAACGCTTGATTTAAGAATCAAGAAAGAAGGTTGTGTACTTGGAAGAGATGGAGACACCAGAAGGTCTCAGATTGATTATATAATGGTAAGACAGATTTCTGACACAGATTTTGAATTGTAATATAGTTCCAGGGGCAGAAGTGGACTCTGACTACAATTTATTGGTTATGAATTGTAGATTAAAACTGATAAAATTGCTAGAATGTAGGAAATTAAGAAGATGGGATCTGGAAAAAACTGAAAGAATGAGAGGTTTTTGAAAGTTTTAGAAGGAGGGTTAGGGAACGATTGACAAGAACAGCGGAAAGAAATACAGTAGAAGAAGAATGGGTAACTTTGAGAGACGAAATAGTAAAGGCAGCAAAGGATCAAATTGGCAAAAAGACGAGGCGTAGTAGAGATACTGAATTGATGAAAGGAAAAAAATATAAAAATGCAATAAATGAAGCAGGCGAAAGGGAATACAAACGTCTAAAAAATGAGATTGACAGGAAGGGCAAAATGGCTAAGCAGGAATGGTTGGAGGACAAACATAAGGATTTAGAAGCATGTATCAGTATGGGAAAGAAGGTTACAGCCTGCAGGAAAATTAGTCCTTTGGAGAAGAGAGAATGATCTGTATGAATATCAGTAGCTCGGATGGGTAACCAGTCCTAAGCAAAGAAAGGAACGCTGAAGGGTGGAAGGAGTACATAGAGGCTCTATACAAGGGAGACATTGTTGAGGACAGTATAATGGAGATGGAAGAGGACGTAGATAAAGCTGAGATGGTAGATATGATACTGCGAGAAGAACTTGACAGAGCACTGAAAGACCTAAGTGCAAACAAGGCCCCGGGAGTAGATGACATTCCATTAGAACTACTGATCGCTTCCCTAGATGCTACATAGTCTCGAATATATACAGTGATCCAGTACTGTCAAATGCTTTTTTATTCCAGTCTTTGATCGCAATATAAATTCCTTTGACGATGACCAGTTTCAGTCAGTCATGACAATTCAGGTCTGTTCTACACCATGTCCTAATGTGATAAAGCCGTAACAGCATCGTCAAATCATATAAATACACTCAGCACAGGACCGTCATGTAGATCTAAAATACACTCCTGGAAATTGAAATAAGAACACCGTGAATTCATTGTCCCAGGAAGGGGAAACTTTATTGACACATTCCTGGGGTCAGATACATCACATGATCACACTGACAGAACCACAGGCACATAGACACAGGCAACAGAGCATGCACAATGTCGGCACTAGTACAGTGTATATCCACCTTTCGCAGCAATGCAGGCTGCTATTCTCCTATGGAGACGATCGTAGAGATGCTGGATGTAGTCCTGTGGAACGGCTTGCCATGCCATTTCCACCTGGCGCCTCAGTTGGACCAGCGTTCGTGCTGGACGTGCAGACCGCGTGAGACGACGCTTCATCCAGTCCCAAACATGCTCAATGGGGGACAGATACGGAGATCTTGCTGGCCAGGGTAGTTGACTTACACCTTCCAGAGCACGTTGGGTGGCACGGGATACATGCGGACGTGCATTGTCCTGTTGGAACAGCAAGTTCCCTTGCCGGTCTAGGAATGGTAGAACGATGGGTTCGATGACGGTTTGGATGTACCGTGCACTATTCAGTGTCCCCTCGACGATCACCAGTGGTATACGGCCAGTGTAGGAGATCGCTCCCCACACCATGATGCCGGGTGTTGGCCCTGTGTGCCTCGGTCGTATGCAGTCCTGATTGTGGCGCTCACCTGCACGGCGCCAAACGCGCATACGACCATCATTGGCACCAAGGCAGAAGCGACTCTCATCGCTGAAGACGACACGTCTCCATTCGTCCCTCCATTCACGCCTGTCGCGACACCACTGGAAGCGGGCTGCACGATGTTGGGGCGTGAGCGGAAGACGGCCTAACGGTGTGCGGGACCGTAGCCCAGCTTCATGGAGACGGTTGCGAATGGTCCTCGCCGATACCCCAGGAGCAACAGTGTCCCTAATTTGCTGGGAAGTGGCGGTGCGGTCCCCTACGGCACTGCGTAGGATCCTACGGTCGTGGCGTGCATCCGTGCGTCGCTGCGGTCCGGTCCCAGGTCGACGGGCACGTGCACCTTCCGCCGACCACTGGCGACAACATCGATGTACTGTGGAGACCTCACGCCCCACGTGTTGAGCAATTCGGCGGTACGTCCACCCGGCCTCCCGCATGCCCACTATACGCCCTCGCTCAAAGTCCGTCAACTGCACATACGGTTCACGTCCACGCTGTCGCGGCATGCTACCAGTGTTAAAGACTGCGAAGGAGCTCCGTATGCCACGGCAAACTGGCTGACACTGACGGCGGCGGTGCACAAATGCTGCGCAGCTAGCGCCATTCGACGGCCAACACCGCGGTTCCTGGTGTGTCCGTTGTGCCGTGCGTGTGATCATTGCTTGTACAGCCCTCTCGCAGTGTCCGGAGCAAGTATGGTGGGTCTGACACACCGGTGTCAATGTGTTCTTTTTTCCATTTCCAGGAGTGTATGTTGTAAAACAGGCCACAACGTCCACACAGTCATTTTGCAACTGGCGATATTGTACAAAACCTACTGCACAGTACAAAACCTACTGCACTTCAGTAGGTTTTGTACAGTATCACCAGTTGTGCAAAATGACTGTGTGGACGTTGTGGCCTGTTTTACACCATATTTTAGATCTATATGACCATGCTGTGCTGAGTGTATATGTTTTGACGATGCCATTACGGCTTTATCACATTAGGACATGGTGTAGAACAGATCTGAAGATGGTCATTACTGAATGAAACCGGTCATCGTCAAAGGAATTTATATTGTGATCAAAGACCGGAATAAAAAACAATTGACTACTTATAACCTTGGAAGAGCCAGCCATGCCCACACTCTTCCAGTTCGTGAGCAAGATGTATGAAACAGGCGAAATACCCTCAGATTTCAAAAAGAATATAATAATTCCAATTTCTTTGGAAAGCAGGTGCTGATAGGTGTGAAAATTACCCAACTATCAGTGTAATAAATCATGGTTCCAAAACGCTAACACGAATTCTTTACAAAAGAATGGAAAATCTGGTAGAAGCCGACCATTGGGGAGACCAGTTTGGAATCCGGAGAAATGTAGGATCACGCAAGGCAATACTGACACTACGAATTCTCTTAGAAGACAGGCTGAGGAAAGGTAAACCTACTTTTATAGCATTAGTAGACCTAGAGAAAGCTTTTCACAATGTTGACTGGAATACACTCTTTGAAATTCTTAGGGTAGCAGGGCTAAAATACAGGTAGCGAAAGGCTATTTACGACTTGTACCGAAAACAGACGTCGGTTGTAAGAGTTGAGGGGTGTAACAATGATGCAGTGGTTGAGAAGTGGATGAGATAGGGTTGTAGCCTATTCCCGAAGTTATTCAATATGTACATTGAACGAGAAGTAAAAGAAACCAAAGAAAAATTCTAAGTAGGAATTAAAGTTCAGGGAGAAGAAATTAAAACTTCAAGATTTGCTGATGACATCGTAATTCTATCACAGACGGCAAAGGACTTGAAAGAGCAGTTGAACGGAATGGAAAGTGTTTTGAATGGAAAACAGTACATGAATATCAACAAAAGCAAAACAAGGATAATGGAATGTAGTCAAATTAAATCAAGGGCTGCTAATGGAATTAGATTAGTAAACTACGCACTTAAAGTAGTAAGTGAGTTTCGCTATTCGGGCAGTAAAATATCTGATGATGACCGAAGTAGAGGTGATATAAAATGTAGACTGGCAATGGCAAGATATGAGTTTCTGAAGATGAGAAATGTAACATCAAGCATAAATTTAAGAGTCAGAACGTCATTTCTGAAAGTATTAGTATGGAGTGTAGCTATGTATGAAGTGAAACATGGATAACAAGCAGTTTCGACAAGAAGAAGGTTTTGTAATGTTGTGCTACACAATAATGTTGAAGATTGTATGGGTAGATCACGTAACTAAAGAGGAAGTACTGAATGGAACTGGGGAGTAAGGAAATTTGTGGCATAACCTGACTAGAAGAAGAAATCGGTTGGTAGGACATATTTTGAAACTTCAAGGGACCACCAATTTAGCATTGGGGGGGGGGGGGGGGAGCATTTGAGTGGATGGGGGAGGGGGAGGAGGGGGGCGGGGAGTTAAATCGTAGATGGAGACCAAGAGATAAACACAACAAACTGATTCAGAAAGATATGGGTTGCAGAGGTTACTCGGGGATGAAGAGGCTTGCACAGGATAGAGTAGCATCGAGAGCTGCATCAAACCAGTCTTTGATCTGAACACCACTACCACGAAAACAACTTTTACGTATGGTCGTTCACCACATTATGTGCAGTTATTTTTATAACGTCGACACAGTCGGTTGAATTTCGAACACAGGTGATGCTAGTAGTACTTATTACATATTTAGAAAATTTTATGTAAGGCGTAAAGAGTTGTGAAGTCAATAAAAGTTAATATGATTTCAGTTTCTGTTTTATTATCTACTAACTGGCAAACCCTGCATTGTCCGGATATTCATTTTGCCAATTTTCTATTAGAAACTGTGTTTGTAGTGTCATAACGAGAAAAATTCGTTCCCTTGAATTCATGAAAATACCTTTGAAACTAAAAGTCGTGCAAAGAAATAAGCATAATGTACAGATGTGTAAGTACAGTACCCCCATTAAGAAACATAGTATTACTGTACGCTGGGTGCAGATACTTCGCGTGTCTACAACACGATTGTAAACATTTCTACGGCAACGTGCTTCATATTCTATAGACGGCCATTGTTTTCGTCTATAGCCATTTGCGCTTCGCAGTTGAAAGTTGTCAAAAGTGATTCCAGGTCTTAGGGGTTTCCGTAAGTTGACTCGACTGCAGGAGTGTCTTAGTAGTACAGAATAAATGTATGAAAACTTTTTGCATGGTGCGGCAATTTTTACGCATCTCAGTGTTTGTCATCACATCTCTTGAACTATGTGTCGTTGAATGATATATTTGTCTAGATACAACAAAGAAGTAATACATTTAAACGTTATATTTGATGCGGCAGTTTTTCGTGCATCTCATTGTTTATGACGTCCTATCTCCTGGTACATATAGTCATACAGTGATATAATTTTGTACGTACATTCAGCGGAATATGTAGTACTGTCTGCTAAATTTATTTCGAACAAAGTTTGCAGCCCAGAAGTAATAAATTTAAACGTCATCCATGAAGCGGCTGTTTTTCACGCATTGAAATCTTAATGACGTCATAGCTCATGAACTATGATTGGTAGGTTGTACTGACCTCATACACACACACACACACACACACACACACACACACACACACACACACATATATATATATATATATATATATATATATATATATATATGGATGCACTTCGTTCCATCGATGTATCCATGTTTGTATTGTATGATGATGAAGAAAGGGAAAGGGTGAAACCCGCTGTCGGGGCACAGCCTACTCCTCTTGATTAGCGCCAATGGCAGTGTCGAGCTTAACGGCATTTTATATAAATTAAGTAAACTACCTAACTGTCTCTTCCAAGTCCATTGCTGTCTCTGACAGAATTACAATCAACCTCAAAGTTTTTATTTCTTCTCCATGGATTTTAATACCTACTCCAAATTTTTCTTTTGTTTCCTTTACTGCTTGCTCAATATACAGATTGAATAACATCGGGGAGAGGCTACAACCCTGTCTTACTCCTTCCCAACCACTGCTTCCCTTTCATGTCCCTCGACTCTTATAACTGCCATCTGGTTTCTGTACAAATTGTAAATAGCCTTTCGCTCCCTGTATTTTACCCCTGCCACCTTTAGAATTTGAAAGAGAGTATTCCAGTCAACATTGTCAAAAGCTTTCTCTAAGTCTACAAATGCTAGAAACGTAGGTTTGCCTTTCCTTAATCTTTCTTCTAAGATAAGTCGTTAGGTCAGTATTGCCTCACGTGTTCCAGTATTTCTACGGAATCCAAACTGATCTTCCCCGAGGTCGGCTTCTACTAGTTTTTCCATTCGTCTGTAAAGAATTCGTGTTGGTATTTTGCAGCTGTGGCTTATTAAACTGATTGTTCGGTAATTTTCACATCTGTCAACACCAGCTTTCTTTGGGATTGGAATTATTATATTCTTCTTGAAGTCTGAGGGTATTTCGCCTGTTTCATACATCTTGCTCACCAGATGGTAGAGTTTTGTCAGGACTGGCTCTCCCAAGGCTGTCAGTAGTTCCAATGGAATGTTTGAAACGTCCCCTTAGAACAATTGTACACGACTGTGCTTAAACTGACACACAATATTTTTTAGCGCAACGCAATCTGACTTTCAAAAATCCCTGCAAAAGAATGGCCGTGACTAACATTAATCTATACCTTTCACAAATCACTTACCTCACCAAAAATCTCCGTTACTCGAACTACTGCAATACAGCGAGCGCCACTACTGCCAGCTAAATAAAAGATTCAAACTACGGAAGGCACTAACTACTAATAGGCATAGTTAGCAAATGAAAGATTTTGATAGAGAACAAACAATGTATTTACCTTAATAGTGTTGAAAAAGCATAATATACATAGCAGTTCATAATATCCATTCTGTACTCAAAAATCCGCCATCTCATTTCCCACATCCACCACTGCTGGCGGCTCACCTCGAACTGCGCAACGCTATGCGCTGTTCACATCCAGCTGCCGCTGCCCAACACTACAATGGCAGACAACAATGCAAACTAGCCACAGACTGCACACAGCACAGCCAGTGATTTTCATACAGAGAGCGCTACGTGGCGGCGGCGTTACCAATATAAGAACCTAAACAGCCTACTTACATAGCCTACTTACATGTTGTCTACTCCGGGGGCCTTGTTTCGACTCAGGTCTTTCAGTGCTCTGTCAAACTCTTCACGCAGTATCGTTATCTCCCATTTCATCTTCATCTACATCCTCTTCCATTACCATAATATTGTTCTCAAGTACATCGTCCTTGTATAGACCCTCTATATACTCCTTCCACCTTGCTGCTTTCCCTTCTTTGCTTAGAACTGGGTTTCCATCTGAGCTCTTGATGTTCATACAAGTGGTTCTCTTATCTCCAAAGGTCTCTTTAATTTTCCTGTAGGCAGTATCTATCTTACCCCTCGTGAGATACGCCTCTACATCCTTACATTTGTCCTCTAGCCATCCCTGCTTAGCCATTTTGCACTTCCTGTCGATCTCATTTTTGAGACGTTTGTATTCCTTTTTGCCTGCTTCATGTACTGCATTTTTATATTTTCTCCTTTCATCAATTAAATTCAGTATTTCTTCTGTTACCCAAGGATTTCTACTAGCCCTCGTCTTTTTACCCACTTGATCCTCTGCTGCCTTCACTATTTCATCCCTCAAAGCTACCCATTCTTCTTCTACTGTATGTCTTTCCCCCATTCCTGTCAATTGTTCCCTTATGCTCTCCCTGAAACTCTGTACAACCTCTGGTTCTTTTAGTTTATCCAGGTCCCATCTCCTTAAATTCCCACCTTTTTGCAGTTTCTTCAGTTTTAATCTGCAGGTCATAGCCAATAGATTGTGGTCAGAGTCCACATCTGCCCCTGGAAGTGTCTTACAATTTAAAACCTGGTTCCTAAATCTCTGTCTTACCATAATATAATCTATCTGATACCTTTTAGTGTCTCCAGGGTTCTTCCATGTATACAACCTTCTATCATGATTCTTAAACCAAGTGTTAGCTATGATAAAGTTGTGCTCTGTGCAAAATTCTACCAGGCGGCTTCCTCTTTCATTTCTTAGCCCCAATCCATATTCACCTACTACGTTTCCTTCTCTCCCTTTTCCTACACTCGAATTCCAGTCACCCATGACTATTAAATTTTCGTCTCCCTTCACTATCTGAATAATTTCTTTTATATCATCATACATTTCTTCAATTTCTTCGTCATCTGCAGAGCTAGTTGGCATATAAACTTGTACTACTGTAGTAGGCGTGGGGTTCGTGTCTATCTTGGCCACAATAATGCGTTCACTATGCTGTTTGTAGTAGCTTACCAGCATTCCTATTTTCCTATTCATTATTAAACCTACTCCTGCATTACCCCTATTTGACTTTGTATTTATAACCCTGTATTCGCCTGACCAGAAGTCTTGTTCCTTCTGCCACCGAACTTCACTGATTCCCACTATATCTAACTTTAACCTATCCATTTCCCTTTTTAAATTTTCTAACCTACCTGCCCGATTAAGGGATCTGACATTCCACGCTCCGATCCGTAGGACGCCAGTTTTCTTTCTTCTGATAACAACATCCTCTTGAGTAGTCCCCGCCCGGAGATCCGAATGGGGGACTATTTTACCTCCGGAATATTTTACCCAAGAGGACGCCATCATCATTTAATCATACAGTAAAGCTGCATGCCCTCGGGAAAAATTACGGCCGTAGTTTCCCCTTGCTTTCAGCCGTTCGCAGTACCAGCACAGCAAGGCCGTTTTGGTTATTGTTACAAGGCCAGATTAGTCAATCATCCAGACTGTTGCCCTTGCAACTACTGAAAAGGCTGCTGCCCCTCTTCAGGAACCACACGTTTGTCTGGCCTCTCAACAGATACCCCTCCGTTGTGGTTGTACCTACGGTACGGCTATCTGTATCGCTGAGGCACGCAAGCCTCCCCACCAACGGCAAGGTCCATGGTTCATGGGGGGGGGGGGGGGACTTGGAAGAGCAGTTGAACGGAATGGATAGTGTCATGAAGGGAGGATAATGGAATGTAGTCGAATTAAGTCGGGTGATGTTGAGGGTATTAGATTAGGAAATGAGACACTTAAAGTAGTAAAGGAGTTTTGCTATTTGGGGAGCAAAATAACTGATGATGGTCGAAGTAGAGAGGATATAAAATGTAGACTGGCAATGGCAAGGAAAGCGTTTCAGAAGAAGAGAAATTTGTTAACATCGAGTGTAGATTTAAGTGTCAGGAAGTCATTTCTGAAAGTATTTGTATGGAGTGTAGCCATGTATGGAAGTGAAACATGGACAGTAAATAGTTTGGATAAGAAGAGAATAGAAGCTTTCGAAATGTGTTGCTACAGAAGAATGCTGAAGATTAGATGGGTAGATCACATAACTAATGAGGAGGTATTGAATAGGATTGGGGAGAAGAGAAGTTTGTGGCACAACTTGACCAGAAGAAAGGATCGGTTGGTAGGACATGTTCTGAGGCATCAAGGGATCACCAATTTAGTATTGGAGGGCAGCGTGGAGGGTAAAAATCGTAGGGGGAGACCAAGAGATGAATACACTAAGCAGATTCAGAAGGATGTAGGTTGCAGTAGGTACTGGGAGATGTAGAAGCTTGCACAGGATAGAGTAGCATGGAGAGCTGCATCAAACCAGTCTCAGGACTGATGACCACAACAACAACAACCTAACAGTCAAAAGAGCGAGCCCGTACGAACCTCTCTAGAATACGAATTGTATGTTGTAATCACTGTGTCCTCTTTCAAGACTTTACTGGTTGATCTTAAATTGTAGCACACCATGAATAGTACTGTCACGGGATTGCGGCAATACTTAATTTTCGATTGCAAGGAACGATACCAGCTAACGTCATGTGCGATTCGGGGATCCGTGGCCAATTGAAATTAGCATTTTATCTATTAATGCTCCTGTAAACGATCAAAATTGTTTGTCGAATTCTCTGTTTCGTTTCCACGGGTTTGTCAAACAATCGCGCAGATGCACAGTACCAACAAAGTTTGACAGATTCAATCTCAGTTTTGTAGCAGCTGTCGCGAACTATTTTGTCAGTAGTGGAACTGACTATCAATGTCCTCTCTTTGCTACCAATGCAGACAGACTGTGTATAAAGAAGGAAAAAAACAAAGAGCTGGTCCAGAAAATGACTGAAATTGAGAGATAAAAATACCCGTGAAAACGTAACGAAAGTTCGTTAAATGACCACGACGCAGTAACATATACATTGTCCGTGGAAGAATCGGATACCTTCTATTTTTTTGATTTTTTTACAGTCTCGCTTGTATGTTCTGAATTTTAATTTTCTTAATGCTTCCTCCGTAAAATACGGCTGGGAAAGATGCAACACCTCTGTCAGTTTGGTATCTGCCAGTGCTCTTTTGTTTTTACTCTTAAAATCTTTTGCTCGTAGTTTTCACAATTATGGAAACTCACAGTGAGAGAGACTTTTTCTCGCTAAACATGTGCGACGAAACATCAACACAAACAATGTCCGACATCTTGTCTAATCTACCTTCAATAACAGTTTCTCTCGAACACGTCACTCATGCTCTGTGTATGAGAAGTACGTCAAATAAAGCAGCACACTGTAAAATAATTTTACAAATTAGTAAAGTGTCACAAATTGTTCGATCGTTTACAGGGGTCTTTAGACTGCTAAATTGGTTCGACGGAACCTGTCGTACCTCAAAGTGTATCCCGAATGTTACGTGTTGCTGACGTGTACTGGACGAATTAAGAGATGTATTCTGTTCGCAAACAAATATAAAATGATTGACATTTCACACGCTTCGCATGAGGGCTGTGCACACAGGTTTCCTCCATTAGATATAATAGCGAATAAATTACGTGCAAGCTGAGAGTGTGGTGTATCTAATGACCTGAATGCCAGTGAGACGTTAAAGAAGGATTTCATCTTGGAACGGACGTAACTAACCGGAGACTTTACGAGCACGATTTTCCAGAAGTTGTCCTTAGCGTGGTCCAGGAAAGTAGGGGAGGTGGCTCTTAGAGCGAAGTGCTACTTGGCGCCCAGCGGCACTTCGCCGACAAGATCGTTTATAATACATCAAGGGTTTCACCATCGAGCCGCTTGTATCTTGAGATCCATGCTCCTGCTAATGTATTCCGAGAAGGAGCACTCTTTCTAGATGAAACTGATATACACGACCAGGCGCTTCAGCAAGTGCTACTTTCTTCTTTCCTGTCTGCCGGATACAAAACTATAAGCAGCTTCAGTAGCAAAGTTAGTTTTATGATGTGACTGAGACTAAGGTACTGACTTTTTTCTAGTACGAGAGCAATACTGTTTGTGTTTCCAGTGATACTGTTAAATGAAGAATCAGTTAGCAGTAAAAGCATGAAACAGTACTGATACAAAAAATGGTCTCAGGTTTGTTGAACAAATTTCATTTCTATTTTTTGCTCCAAATAGATATTTGGGTGTAAATCCAAATATACAGGCGTTACAGATGGAAGTGAAGGTGAATGAATGTTCCCTAAACTGGTTTCGAAAGTTACTTATAAAAATGCGAGCATATTTCAGGAAAGCGAATAAGAACTGTACTCAAGTCCATTGTTGAACAGACTCTTCTTGCGCACGCCGTATCGTGAAACACTGATTTTCTTCAGAGTGAGGCTTGGTAAATGTCGATACGTTTGTAGAAGTTATTACTGAAATTATCTTGATCACAGAAATCACTAATAAGATTGACCGATTTAAACTGCTCCCCTGCCATCATCGGAACTAAAGAACAGAAAGGACAGAATACAAGTAGTTACTGTAAAATATAAGAAATAAAATGTAAATACATTATGTTTGTTACAGAATAACATGTCACAGTAATGATCACAACCTCAGAAACTGCCTGTCGTGCTTCTGTGTCGCGTTTGTAACAGCGAGGTGAACTGTACTAATAGAGAGCACAGATGCAAGCTCGGCTTGCATAGGCTAGGAAAAACATATATGTATATGTATACTGGTGGAAAAAAATTGCAGCACCAAGAACAGCTTGTGCTACAAAAACGAAAGTTGGTAGGCGTGTTTCTCCATCTGAAAGATGATGTCTATCAAAATATCGCGCCAGTCGCCTAAGAGTGACGCTAATAGCGCCAGTATTAAGACGAAAATCCGATTTTCTTTAAATACAAGTTGTAAGGTACGTGAGCGTCAGTTACCTTTGAGACTGGAGGCGTACAGACCATCTGATGATTTAAGTTTTAAGTTACATGATTTACTTGGACGTAAACGTGTATGGGCACTCCGTGCAACAATCTCTGCCGACTGAAGGGCTCTGATAGCTCTCCAGAGTGGAAATCGTCAGACTGGAAAAAAAGATACAACATTTGGCTGTGTATTCCGATGAAGGATATGTCGTGGAGGCAGACATGGCTTATCCTACCCATTTGCATGACGCCTGTAGTGACTTACCGCTCAGTTCAAGGCATCTAGTCGAACACAGTGGTTCCATTCCCCCAGCTGATCGTAACACTGAGGAATAAGCAGAGATAGTACATTCTGCACTACAAAAACCTACAACAACGTCTCAATTTAGGGATGAAGCTTATTAGTCACAGCACCATCCCTCTCAAGCAGTTACGCTAACTGTGTAGAATATTGACGTAAATACCAAAAGGAGGCCCGCATCTCGTGGTCGTGCGGTAGCGTTCTCGCTTCCCACGCCCGGGTTCCCGGGTTCGATTCCCGGCGGGGTCAGGGATTTTCTCTCCCTCGTGATGGCTGGGTGTTGTGTGCTGTCCTTAGGTTAGTTAGGTTTAAGTAGTACTAAGTTCTAGGGGACTTATGACCACAGCAGTTGAGTCCCATAGTGCTCAGAGCCATTTGAACCAAAAGGAGGGCTTTTGCGATGTCTGATTTTGAAAAATTTTTTTTTAATTTAATGAATAATCCTGTTTTCGGCAAAACCATGAACAAATCGGCGAGGTTGCTGGTGGAGACACTCACGTCCGTCGCATCTCGCTGTAGGTACCTGAAATACACTGTCCTGCGTCTCTCAGATGATGATGTTCCCTCTGCACAATAGAAGCACTTATAGTGGTTTCGCTAGACTCAGGATGTGGATTTATGGCTGTAACGGTACAGAATGATCTTAGTTGACTCGACTGCAGGAGTGTCTTAGTGGTCGAATAATAGCGTGCACGTTTTTTGAAGGGATTCCATTTTTAATTCTAGTAATTTCCTTTGTGATGGTTTACAAAACATGTTTATACAATTACTTATCATCCATATGCTCCATATGAGGATTACAACGGTCTTACAATCGTGTATCGAGCTAAAAAAATGACAATTCATTTAACAAACTCTAATCAGTGCCCTAATTTAACTGATAAGGCACATTGTAACGTGATCAGAAGGATCCACGCCCAGAACACAACCGCTTATCTCCGCTCTTTCTTCCCGATAGCTGCTTTGTTACCTTGACACAGGGTATGAATCTGCTTCCCTGTGGTTTCGGCCAATCAGAGCTTTCCACTTTGTTGCCTATATGTTGCCTTCTGGGATCCACCAACGGCCGTCTCCTTACGTGGCTGCCACTACGGACGCTATGCAAGACGTTCTCTGTCCCCAGTTTATTTGACCTGTCTCTCGCACAATCCAGTGGCAACGTATTGCCCAGCATTGCGTAGTCTTAGGTGTCACTCACTGAGTATAAATGCGACCAACAAACATTACGACACAGAATTACAAGAAGTACCTGCTCAAGGGCATTGGCAGTGCTCTACATATGGTGTGTCAAGTAGTCTTTTGATCGTGAGGCAGCTGATAGTCAACCTGTCGCATCATGGTGAAGAATGGTTCATCTGTGAGGATGGGATTGGGCTCCTCATGTTATCAAATTTTTCACTTGAATGATTGAGTGTGCAGATGTGTAGTTATTTGTAAATACTGGTTGTGTGTATGGAACACGTGGCTGAACCGCATGTCATAGGGGGTAGGCTGTATGCATATGTGTGGTTAGGGAACACACTATTCAGGGTTGTCCGCTGATCGTGACCGGGCCAAATATCTCACGAAATAAGCGTCAAAAGAAAAAATTACAAAGCACGAAACTTGTCTAGCTTGAAGGGGGGAAACCAGATGGCGCTATGGTTAGCCCGCTAGATGGCGCTACCATAGGTCAAATGGACATCAACTGCGTTTTTTAAAATAGGAACCCCCACTTTTTATTACATATTCGTGTAGTACATAAAGAAATACGAATGTTTAAGTTGGACCACTTTTTTCGCTTTGTGATAGATGGCGCTGTAATAGTCATAAACATACGGCTCACAATTTTAGACGAACAGTTGGTAACAGGTAGGATTTTTAAATTAAAATACAGAACTTAGGTACGTTTGAACATTTTATTTCAGTTGTTCCAATGTGATACATGTACCTTTGTGAACTTATCGTTTCTGAGGACGCATGCTGTTACAGCGTGATTACCTGTAAATACCACATTAATGCAATAAATGCTCAAAATTATGTCCGTCAACCTCAATGAATTTGGCAATACGTATAACGACATTCCTATCAACAGCGAGTAGTTAGCCTTCCGTAATGTCCGACATGCATTGACAATGCGCTGACGCATGTTGTCAGACGTTGTCTGTGGATCACGATGGCAAATATCCTTCAACTTTCTCCACAGACAGAAATCCGGGGACGTCATATCCGGTGAACGTGCGGGCCATGGTATGGTGCTTCGATGACCAATCCACCTGTCATGAAATATGCTATTCAATACCGCTTCAACCGCACGCGAGCTATGTGCCGGACATCCATCATGCTGGAAGTACATCGCCAATCTGTTATGCAGTGAAACATCTTGTAGTAACATCTGTAGAACATTACTTAGGAACTCAGCATACATTTCACCATTTAGAGTGCCATCGATAAAATGGAGGCCAATTATCCTTCCTCCCATAATGCCGCAGCATATATTAATCCGCCAAGGTCGCAGTCATCGGGGATTTTCGTTGCCCAATAGTGCATATTATACCGGTTTACGTTACCGCCATTGGTGAATGACGCTTAGTCGCTAAATAGAACGCGTGCAAAAAAATCTGTCATCGTCCCGTAATTTCTCTTGTGCCCAGTCACAGAACTGTACACGACGTTCAGAGTCGTCGCCATACAATTTCTGGTGCATAGAAATATGGTACGGGTGCAATCGACGTTTTTGAGATTCCCGATTCTCGCGCAATTTGTCTGCTACTGATGTGCGGATTAGCCGCGACAGCAGCTAAAACACCTACTTGGGCATCATCATTTGTTGCAGGTCGTGGTTGACGTTTCACATGTGGCTGAACACTTCCTGTTTCCTTAAATAACGTAACTATCCGGCGAAGGGTCCGGACACTTGGATGATGTCTTCCAGATTACCGAGCAGCGTACATAACACACGCCCGTTGGGCATTTTGATCACATTAGCTATGCATCAACACGATATCAATCTTTTCCGCAAGTGAGGCGTCGTTTAGCATTTACCACCCTGATGTGTGGCTTATGAGCAACCTCTCGACCATGAAATCCAAGTTTTCTCACCTACTGCCTAATTTCATAGTACTTGCAATGAATCCTGGCGCAGTTTGGAATTCCAGTTTGATGGTCTGGATAGATGTCTGCCTATTACACATTACACAACTGTAGGCGGTCTCTGTCAGTCAAGAGACGAGGTCGACCGGTATGCTTTTGTGCTGTACGTCCCACTTCACTGTCGCTTCTGAAGCAGTGGACCTAGGGATGTTTAGGAGTTTGGAAATCGCGCTTACAGACATATTACGCAAGTGACACCTAATCACCTGACCACGTTCGAAGTCCGCCCCATTCGGCTCTCTCACGACGTCCAATGACTACTGAGGTCGCTGATATGGAGTACCTGGCAGCAGGTGACAGCTCAATGCACCTAATATGAAAAACGTTTGTTTCTCTGGTAGTTCGGATGCTTTTGATCACATAGTGTACGTTCTGGGTGGTGGACGTCCGCTTCGATTAACTTTTGAAGGAGTTTACATTGAAATCTGATGGAAGACAGACCTGTCTGTGCTAATGTGGGTTATTCGATCAAAAGTGTAACTGATTCTGAGCGGTAACAACCGCTGTAGTACTTTTGTAAGGAATTAGTTTTCACGAGGACTGAATGTGCTCCAGTGCAGAACTCTAGCTTCTTCCGGTTGCACTACGGGATTGAGAACAGACAGAAATGAGTTTCTACTGGTTCTCTCTCAAGTGTTATTGTGTAAATTGCCATACTGAACTCTGAATTATTTTGAGTTGTTAATATTTCATGTCCTCTGATCACTTTTTCGCGCATCTTGGATGACAATTTAGCTAGTGGATTCTGTTGCTGTTCTCGTAGCCCTTTCAACTCAACTCCAGCGCATTTATAAAGCTACTTTCTGCCTATATTTTAATTTGATAATGTAGTAACATTTTCCACTTACTTGAAGGGGCATACACACTAGGCCAACTAAGGTCAACGAAGACTAAGGAAGACCATCGAACGTCAGTCGAACACTTTGTTGATCGAAATTTGTTTAGTATGTATGGGCGGCAAATGGGAACGAACGAAGCAGTTGGCCTTGATTGCGGTTCGGTCTGCTGGCGGTAACATGAAAGCGTTGGCAGCTGGGTGGCGTTGGGATCACTCTCCTAGTGTGGATTCCCGATCGAATGTTCGTTGGTTCAGTAGCGATTTGTCGTTTCTCTAGAACGGACGTGTACTTAAGTTTTTGAGGACAGCCACAAGTCGCACATAGTACATTCTATTTTAATTTAACAAGAGAATCATCAGAAAGTCTTAATTTACAGTTTAAAGTACAGTTATTGGCTGTTGAATTAAAGAGGGAAACCAGTCAATAAAATATATAGAACATACTGAGAACGACTTGTGGCTGTCCTGAAAAATATGATTTCAACGATCACTGGCAGGCAATGCCTGCTGTCGCCAAGTGTGCGTATTTATTGTATTTAAAAATACTAGAGTATAGAGTGGAATATGGAGAAAGCATCAAACCGGATAGAGTTTTATCGTGAACGGGAATGTTTGTGGATCCCTAAGGACTGCGACTATAAAAGCAAACTGAAAAGACTGGATTCAGCTATTAGAGAGTGATTTGCACGACGTGGAAAAGAAAATGTTGTCTTTATTAACATCATTTCGCCGTAAACGACAAAGAGAGAGAAACGAAAATGGGATTGACTATTAACATTCTGTCGCAGCTACAGCTTTCCTTAAAGAGAAATGGCTCTGAGCACTATGGGACTTAACATCTATGGTCATCAGTCCCCTAGAACTTAGAACTACTTAAACCTAACTTACCGAAGGACAGCACACAACACCCAGCCATCATCCTTAAAGAGATATTATCTTTGGAAATTTTAGAGCCTGCACAATTCAATAACAATCGAAATACGCTGCTTTCTTTAGGAAAAACATTATGAAATAGCCCATATTCCAATTGAGCTTTAAGGTCTGACATAAATTTTGTCCTATCACACTGCTCCCTATATTTTGAATGAGATGTCGTGCATTTGTGTCGTCTTTTCTTCTTCACTTTCTGATGACCGTATTCTTGCCGTAAAATAAATGCTGCACGTGCGACGACTGCTAAATCCTTCTCTCATAATATTATGATTAGATCACTACTTTATATCAATGACAAAAAGGGAACAACTTCAGTAAGTTATCAGAGCCAACTGCTATGTCACATGGCCGAATGCTTAGCCCCCAAGCCCATCGTTTGATGTGGATCAGAAGCCGAACACCAATGAATTGGCGACGAAAGTTCGATTGAGTCCAGTATCTGTCGTTCGTTGGCCTTGTCGCCCTAGTGTTTACGCGCCTTGAGATGTACTTTGTTGAATAAATATTATTTAACATAATTGTCTGCCACCTAAATCAATTACAGACGTTAGAAAAGAACCCTTTTCTTAATTATTCATTTACCTTTTATTTAATGTCCATATGTATATTATTAATTGTCAATTCTAGCGAACGCATAGACTATTCGACTGCAGGATCATAACGACAGGTTATTATTTGCTGCGTGTAGATTGCAAGATCCCCTCGCTTCTTAACTGATACTGTTATTACTCAGCTTAGCCACGAATCTGTAGAGGAAGGTATATGTGACGTACAGTATACTGGTCAGCATTTCCACGCGGAATTTGCGAGTGTAAGTCGGACCTTCCTTGGTCCGCCTTGGTGGGCCGTGTCGTCGGATTTCCTCCTACGTGGACGCGGTGCAACTCTCGTAAATGTGCAGGTTCTTCATTGGCGCATTGGATGTCTCTGTCGGCGGAAGCTAATTATCTGAAATTGCTGTCGATCAACTTCGGGGTATCTATTTACTCGAAATTAACATTCAGAATGCCGTAATATCATTTTTATTCCTATTAGATCAACAATGAAACACTCATGCCACAAACTACTCGTAACCGAGAGCATGGCTACCATGGAACAAGACAGGAAGAGCTCTTAACGCCCACTGCCGACTTTGGCGCGCAGTCCGTATCTCTTACTAGTTTCGTCACAGTTCGTGGATTTACGATCAAGTTCGTATTTACTAAGATATGCATTTGTTAATGAACGGGTGTGACTTTTAACGAGGCAAAATTATGATAAATAGTTTTAAACATCCAGAGGCTCCTCCTGGTATTCATGTTGTCATAAATGACTTTAATTGTTAAATATAAATAAACAAAATCGGTGACTTTGGCGCCAAGGTGGCGGTACTTCCCGTCATGTATGTTTCCCAGGCTGAGGCTTGTTGCTTCGGTCCAGCGGCGAGCCCCACCCCACTACGCGCGACATATGGTCGCTTCGTTACCTAGCCAGCCAGCGAGGGAAATGCTCTCCGACTCATGGCCGGCTAAGGACTACAGCACTTACTAAATATCGTGAATACATCAATAAGAGACAATTATTTATTAAAACTGGTAAAAATGTCTTCCTCACGTATGAGGCACCCTACAAGCTGCTGGGCATGAAACAAGACGTGTGCGGCTCGACCCTACGACATTATGGAGGTAATCTTTTTCAACAGAGCTCTACATAGCCCAATTACCTAAGGTGTGAGCAACATCAGATAGAGTCGCATATGGTTTGCTAGTATGAACCGCTGGTTAGACAGCCGCTACCCGACAGAAAATGACTAGGTAACGTCGCAACATTACCTGCACAGGACCAGTCTCCGTGCCGGCACTCTCTTACAGTCTGTCAGGAAATTTCAGTTCAAGTCCTCCTAAATACACTACTGGCCATTAAAATTGCTACACCACCAAGATGACGTGCTACAGACGAAAAATTTAACCGACAGGAAGGAGATGCTGTGATATGCATATGATTAGCTTTTCAGAACATTCACACAAGGTTGGCGCCGGTGGCGACACCTACAACGTGCTGACATGAGGTAAGTTTCCAACCGATTTCTCATACACAAACAGCAGTTGACCGGCGTTGCCTGGTGAAACGTTGTTGTGATGCCTCGTGTAAGGGGGAGAAATGCGTAACATTACGTTTCCGACTTTGATAATGGTCGGATTGTAGCCTATCGCGATTACGGTTTATCGTATCGCGACTTTGCTGCTCGCGTTGGTCGAGATCCAATGACTGTTAGCAGAATATGGAATCGGTGGGTTCAGCAGGGTAATACGGAACGCCGTGCTGGATCCAAACGGTCTCGTATTACTAGCAGTCGAGATGACAGGCATCTTACCCGCATGGCTGTAACGGATCGTGCAGCCACGTCTCGATCCCTGAGTCAAGAGATGGGGACGTTTGCAAGACAACAATCATAGTAATTGGATGTCTCTATAGTTCCCCTGGCTCAGCAGCTGTTGTGGCTGAGCACCTGAAGGAAAATTTGGAAAATATTTCGAGTAGATTTCCCCACCATGTTATAGTTCTGCGTGAAGATTTTAATTTGCCGGATACAGACTGGGAGACTCAAACGTTCATAACGGGTGGCAGGGACAAAGGAGCCAGTGAAATTTTTTAAAGTGCTTTATCTGAAAACTACCTTGAGCAGTTAAACAGAGAACCGACTCGTGGGGATAACATATTATGCCTGCTGGTGACAAACAGACCCGAACTATTCGAAACAGTTAACGCAGAACAGGGAGTCAGTGATCATAAAGCGGTTACTGCATCGATGATTTCAGCCGTAAATAGAAATATTAAAAAAGGTAGGAAGATTTTTCTGTTTAGCAAAGGTGACAAAAATCAGATTTCAGAGTACCCGACGGCTCAACACAAAAGTTTTGTCTCAAGTACAGATAGTGTTGAGGATCAGTGGACAAAGTTCAAAACCATCGTACAATATGCGTTAGATGAGTATGTGCCAAGCAAGATCGTAAGAGATGGAAAAGAGCCACCGTGGTACAACAGCCGAGTTAGAAAACTGCTGCGGAAGCAAAGGGAACTTCACAGCAAACATAAACATAGCCAAAGCCTTGCAGACAAACAAAAATTACGCGAAGCGAAATGTAGTGTGAGGAGGGCTATGCGAGAGGCGTTCAATGAATTCGAAAGTAAAGTTCTGTGTACTGACTTGGCAGAAAATCCTAAGAAATTTTGGTCTTATTTCAAAACGGTAGGTGGATCAAAACAAAATGTCCAGACACTCTGTGACCAAAATGGTACTGAAAGAGAGGATGACAGACTAAGGCCGAAATACTAAATGTCTTTTTCCAAAGCTGTTTCACAGAGGAAGACTGAACTGTAGTTCCTTCTCTAGATTGTTGCACAGATGACAAAATGGTAAATATCGAAATAGACGACAGAGGGATAGAGAAACAATTAAAATCGCTCAAAAGAGGAAAGGCCGCTGGACCTGATGGGATACCAGTTCGATTTTACACAGAGTACGCGAAGGAACTTGCCCCACTTCTTGCAGCGGTGTACCGTAGGTTTGTCATTAACAAATGACAAAAAGTGCACACGCACTGTAGTTCAGAACATATCAGCAAATCACAAAATGTATAGACAATGAGTACAAATCATATTAACAAATGACAAAAGTGCACACACACTGTATATACTTTTTTTACTATTTTACAAGAACTAGGATAGGAAAGGGAAGGATTGCATCATGGTTGTAGCACTTTAGGTTGCACGCAGCTGCACTGAAAGTCCATAACTTTCTACAGAAGCACAACACCAAGTGAGACAATCTGAAGTTCTTTTCCTTGAAGCATTAATCAGTGTAGCCAAGACACTGAAATGTCGTAGTAATATTCCATGTTATCATTTTGGTAGTACATTAGGTACACCAAACAGTGGGACCATAATAACATCTCCAACGCTCAAGGTGGTGGACAGCATGTCGTGTCAACACCACGTTCTTGTAAGGTACACCAACGTAGAATTAGTGCAAAAACCAAATACAGTGCTCCATGATCATGAGGATACACAGGACAAACGGATATTGCAGTAATTTCTGGTAATTAGGTCAGAAGGTGAAGGACATTAAGTCACATTCTAGTCTTCATTGAGAATTACACTAGTCAAACAACTGATTTGAGTAATTGGTGGCACTTATCGCTAAGTTACTGAACATTTATGTACCATGTATGAAGTATTACAGAATAATGTTCATAAATCATCTGATTACAGTAAACATTGGCACTCATTGGCCAGTTACAAACCATCAGAAGTCATCACTGAAAACAGGAGCTAATGAATGGCATAGTATTAACATAATTCACTTAGTTATAGTAATCATTGGCACTCATTGGCCAGTTACAAAACATCAGAAGTCATCATTCAAAACAGGAGCTAATGAATGGCATAGTATTAACATAATTCACTTAGTTATAGTAATCATTGGCACTCATTGGCCAGTTACAAAACATATAGCAAGTATTGAATAGTACAAAACATTTTTCATCATTCAAGTGACATACGACATATTTAAAATAATTATTGGCACTCATTGGCCAGTTACAAAGTATTCTTATATTTTTAAAAAACCTTATTCAGTATTATTCAGAAGTTATCATTCAAAATGAGAGTCAATTATTGGCATAACATTTATAGAGTATAACAAAATATTATTTACAGAAACTATTGGCATAGTATTTATGCATTATTACAAAGCATCATTCAGTATTACTCAGAACTCTCTTAAACTGGTAACATTATTTGGGACAGGTAATACTTTTTTTTGTGCTAGCAATGCATTGCGTTGGGATCGATAATTAATTAGTGGGGCATAACAATATTTGCATTTGACTTATTGCTGCAAATGAAGATGTGTAACGTCATTCGTCATGAGTCAGCTGTAGCAAGGTTATGAAACAAATAGAGTATATGTGATCACATTCATGAATGACACAGGTTTAATTATTAACTGCTTATAGCGTATTAATTTCGTGAATAGCTTCTCCTAGAAAAATACAAAATGGATTATTAAGCTGAAAGAAGAAACGTATATTATGCTGAAAAGTAGTGAACTTTGAATTAACAGGTAATGAAATGTGTACTCAATATGTATGTACCCTAGCTGTCCTTTCCAAAACCTTCAGACATCATACCGTGCGACATAAGACATACTGTCAAAACGAACTGCAACAAATACTTAAATAACTACATAGCATAAATACATAAACTTCAACATTATCCTCATCTGCACAGAAAAACTTCATTATCCATATCATCATAACTCCATTATTATCATCATCTGTAAAGAAAAACTTCATTATCCATAGTAGCATCATCATTATTTTCATCTGCAAAGAAAAACTTCATTATTCACAGTAGCATACTCTTCATCACTATTCATCGTCATTCATTATCATCTGCAAAAAAGTCACTTCATTATTCATTATACAACTATTCCTTATTTCTAGCATATTTCATCACTAAAACTAAGATGTGTAGTTCTGTCTGACAGCCTGCATCAATCGCCTCTTATTCTGAAAGAAAAAATTAGTTAAGACTGCTATTCTACGATGTGTATAGTATATTCTTGTTAATGCTTGTTAATTCTGATCTATTTACTCTTCGTGACGAGGTATTGCATCTTCTTTCGTTCATTCCGAAGGTGAAATTCCCATTTCATAGTAATCCACTGTGGTTTGTTTTATTTATTTCTTTTATACGTTATTGCTTTCTGAAAATGATGAATAATGGTTAATGTCTTGCATTTAAATCATATACCCATTAAATAAAAGCTGGTTTCTAGTGATATAATTGAGCATACAGCATAGCATGACGGAAAACGTAATATGTCAAAAACACAGACAGTGTGCAGGTGCAAAAATGTACACAGAGTATCACAATGTAGCAGCAAAAAAAAAAAAAAAAAAAAAAAAAAATGTAAAATGGTCATAAAATGTGTAAGTTCATCTGGAAAAATATGCACGGTCTGATGTGTAACGACAATAAAAGCGACCTGCTAACCTTACCTTGCCGGGCACTTGCCAAGAAAAAATAAGATAATCATCAGTAAGTGTTCATGTGAATATAATTGCATAAGTGGTCATAAAAAATAATTAGGAAATGGTATTACAGTGTGATAAATCATAAAGTATGTTCATTCAATAAAGGGTTTGATGTTGGGGACCTGGTGATTGCCCTAGCTTTTTCTGGTTCTCAAAGTTTCGACGTGTACTACATTGGGGTGAGGAATGCTGCGAATTCGATATGGACCTGCGTATAGAAATTCAAATTTACTGCATCTACTCTTTCCTCTGTTGGATAAATAGTGTGTACGTACTAATATCTTCTGTCCAATGTGAAAGTCACGGCGTGTACAAACCTGTTTTTGCTGTCTTCTCCGGCGCTCTGCGGCACGTTTGATGTTGTTCAGCGCAATGTCAATTATTTCATGCTGTCGTAGTCGACGAGATGTAGGAAAGGTTACTAATTCTTTAATTTTGTTAGGTGGTTCAACATTTTTCAGTATAACAGACGGAGATAGCATAGTAGATTCATTTGGTGTGGAATTAATTACATCCTGGAATGAGAGTATGTGTGTGCCCCAATCAATATGTTTTTTCATGCGCTACATGAAATAGAAAATGTTTTACAAATGCTTTCGAAACAGTTTTAGCAGTAGCTTTGCGTAACGGAGTGAAGGTAATAAATTTCGAAGTGAGTTCAACAGCGACAAAGATGTAGCAAAAACATCTATTAGATCTGGGAATTGGACCAAAAATATCTACAGCAGCCATGTGTCTCAATTTAACAGGTACAATGGGATGAAATTAAAGGAATATGTGAAGCCGTATCTGACTTAACTTTCTGGCAGATTTTACATGACGCTAAAACTCGTCGAATACGTTTCTCCATGTTGGTAAAATAACAGTTCTGTCTCAGTATAAGAAAACATTTTCTGGCTACGTAATGTGCGTAACTTAAATGAGTATACCAGATTAATTAGTTAACAAGCTCGTCAGGAATGCATAATAATCAATTGTTGCTGTCACGGTGAGAGCGGCGAAACAGAATGTCATTGCGTACAGTGTAATGGTTTCTAATGGTAACATTATTCCTATCTTGCCAAAGGTGTTTAATCTCTTTCATACGTTGTCTTTACTCTGCTCTTGTGCTATGTCTTGTAATGACGACGAAATGAAATTTTCAAATGCAACTTGTTGAATGTACATGACGCTGAAATTTGCTTTGCAGAAGTTGGTTGCGATGTCTTGCTGATTGTTGCTGAGAGAACGGGATAGTGCGTCTGCTACAATATTTTGTGTACCGGGAATGTGAACAATTGTAAAATTAAAATCCTGCAAATAAATTTCCATCTGCTTAACCTGTCGTGTGTAAATTTAGCGGAAAGTAAAAACTGTATCGCTCTATGGTCTGTGTAAACGGTGGTATGTCTTCCATAAAGAAAATGCCGAAATCTCGTAAATCCCCATACAACACATAATGTTTCAAGTTCTGTAACAGAATAATTGCGTTCAGCAGGTGACAGAATGCGACTCGCAAAGGCGATGTTTTTAATTACTGTAGGTAAGCGGTTTTAGAACTGTCGGTGGCAATGGAAAAATTTCTAGTAAGATCTGGGTGCGATAAAAGTGGTGCATTCAACAAAGCATATTTCAGGTTCATAAATTCAGAATGTGCTTGCTTATCCCAGGACCAAATAGTGTTTTTACCTGTCAATTGACATAATCTAGGGGTGTCTAAAGCAGAGTAATGAATAAATTTACGAAAAAAGTTAATTAAACCCAAAAAGCTGCGTAGTTGTTTCTTCGTCGTAGGAACAGTAATGTCACGTAAAGCTTGAAGTTTTTCCGGGTCAGGCGCAATGCCTTCTGCTGAAATTACATGTCCAAGAAATTTTATAGAAGTTTTGCCAAAGTGCGATTTACTGAGATTAACTGTGAGTCCTTGTGCACGAAAAGTTCGTAACAGTTGTTCAAGAATGAGATTGTGTTCAGACCAGTTAGCTTCTGCAATAAGAATGTCGTCTACATACGTTGTAATTCTGTCTTTAAATTCTGTCGGAAGTATTGTATTCAAACCGCGAATAAATGCTGCTGAAGAAATAGTTAAACCGAACGGTAATTTACAAAATTGATAACAGTCACCAAAACAAAAAAAAGCCGTGTACTTTCTGCAGTCCGGATGGAGTTGAATTTGCCAAAATCCCGATTTCAAATCTAATGTGGAATACCAACTCGTGAAGCTAACGTTTTAGACCTCATAGCAACAAATAGACCGGAACTTTTCGACTCCGTGAATGTTGAAGAGGGTATCAGTGATCATAAGTCAGTGGTTGCACCAATGACTACAAGTGTAATAAGAAATGGCAAGAAAGGAAGGAAAATATATTTGCTTAACAAGAGTGATAGGGCACAAATCGCAGACTATCTGAGTGACCACCATCAAACGTTCATTTCTGAGGAAGAGGATGTGGAACAAAAATGGAAAAAATTCAGAAACATCGTCCAGTACGCCTTAGATAAGTTCGTACCGACTAAGGTCCAAAGCGAGGGGAAAGATCCACCGTGGTATAACAATCATGTACGAAAGGTACTACGGAAACAAAGAAAGCTTCATCATAGGTTTAAGAGTAGTCGAATCATAGCTGATAAGGAAAAGCTGAACGAAGCGAAAAAGAGCGTAAAGAGAGCAATGAGAGAAGCATTCAACGAATTCGAACATAAAACATTGGCAAACAATCTAAACAAGAACCCTAAAAAGTTTTGGTCATATGTAAAATCGGTAAGCGGATCTAAATCCCCTATTCAGTCACTCGTTGACCACGATGGCACCGAAACAGAGGACGACCGAAGAAAGGCAGAAATACTGAATTCAGTGTTCCGAAACTGTTTCACTGCGGAAAATCGTAACACGGTCCCTGACTTCAGCCGTCGCACGGACGCCAAAATGGAAAATATTGAAATAAACGATATCGGAATTGAAAAACAACTGCTATCACTTAGTAGCGGAAAAGCATCCGGACCAGACGAGATACCCTTAAGATTCTACAGTGATTATGCTAAAGAACTTGCCCCCTTTCTATCAGCAATTTATCGTAGATCGCTGGAAGAACGTAAAGTACCTAGCGACTGGAAGAAAGCGCAGGTTGTTCCCATTTTCAAGAAGGGTCATAAATCAGATGCGAATAATTATAGGCCTATTTCGCTTACGTCAATCTGTTGTAGAATAATGGAACATGTTTTGTGTTCTCGTATTATGACGTTCTTAGATAATACAAATCTCCTTCATCATAACCAACATGGATTCCGCAAACAGAGATCATGTGAAACTCAGCTCGCCCTATTTGCCCAAGAAATTCACAGTGCCGTAGACACTGGCGAGCAGATTGATGCCGTATTCCTGGACTTCAGGAAGGCATTTGATACGGTTCCGCACTTACGAAAAAATGGCTCTGAGCACTATGGGACTTAACATCTATGGTCAGCAGTCCCCTAGAACTTAGAACTACTTAAACCTACCTAACCTAAGGACAGCACACAACACCCAGCCATCACGAGGCAGAGAAAATCCCTGACCCCGCCGGGAATCGAACCCGGGAACCCGGGCGTGGGAAGCGAGAACGCTACCGCACGGCCACGAGATGCGGGCTCCCGCACTTACGTTTAGTGAAAAAAATACGAGCTTACGGAATATCGGACCAGGTTTGTGATTGGATTCAGGATTTCCTAGAAGAAAGAACACAACATGTCATTCTTAACGGTTCAAAATCTGCAGATGTAGAGGTAATTTCGGGAGTACCGTAAGGAAGCGTGATAGGACCTTTATTGTTTACAATATACATAAATGACTTAGTTGACAACATCGGTAGCTCCGTGAGGCTATTTGCAGATGACACGGTTGTCTACAAGAAAGTAGCAACATCAGAAGACTCGTACGTACTCCAGGAAGACCTGCAGAGGATTAATGCATGGTGCGACAGCTGGCAGCTTTCCCTAAACGTAGATAAATGTAATATAATGCGCATACATAGGGGCAGAAATCCATTCCAGTACGATTATGCCATAGGTGGTAAATCATTGGAAGCGGTAACGACCGTAAAATACTTAGGAGTTACTATCCGGAGCGATCTGAAGTGGAATGATCACATAAAACAAATAGTGGGAAAAGCAGGCGCCAGGTTGAGATTCATAGGAAGAATTCTAAGAAAATGTGACTCATCGACGAAAGAAGTAGCTTACAAAACGCTTGTTCGTCCGATTCTTGAGTATTGCTCATCAGTATGGGACCCTTACCAGGTTGGATTAATAGAAGAGATAGACATGATCCAGCGAAAAGCAGCGCGATTCGTCATGGGGACATTTAGTCAGCGCGAGAGCGTTACGGAGATGCTGATCAAGCTCCAGTGGCGGACACTTCAAGAAAGGCGTTACGCAATACGGAGAGGTTTATTATCGAAATTACGAGAGAGCACATTCCGGGAAGAGATGGGCAACATATTACTACCGCCCACATATATCTCGCGTAATGATCACAACGAAAAGATCCGAGAAATTAGAGCAAATACGGAGACTTACAAGCAGTCGTTCTTCCCATGCACAATTCGTGAATGGAACAGGGAAGGGGGGATCAGATAGTGGTACAATAAGTACCCTCCGCCACACACCGTAAGGTGGCTCGCGGAGTATAGATGTAGATGTAGATGTAGATATCAGTACCATGAAATTTCTGTAGAAGTTCTTCTAGTGTCTGTGGGCGATCTGTTTCATTAATAATAATGTCATTAATGTGACGCGAATCAAGTACGAGGCGAAGTGAACCATACTTTTTCTTAACAATATGGAGTGGGTTTATGTACGGACTAACTGCCGGTTCAATAATTCCTTGGTCAAGCATAGCTTGCAATTCTTTCTTAACTTGTTCTCTGTGAATATACGGAATGGGATAATGTTTGGCTTTAAATGTGTCGTGTTGTTTAACTTGAAATTCATACATAAAACCGGACATAGTACCAGGAACGTTGTCAAAAACTGGAGCTTGCTGTAAAAGAATTTTGCGTAGTTGCGTGCGTTCGTCTGTATTTGCACTGCTCTGTTTAACTTTATCAGAAATCATCTGTATAACGTCATAGTCGGCTTCGTCTGGAGTATTATAGTTGTGTACGTACGTATCTGTGAACAATGTGGAATGACAGTCTATGTTACGTGATGCGGAAATGACCTCTGTACGATTAATTGTTTGTTCTTCTGCAGATAAAGAGTGCTGAAATTCTAAAGCCAGTTGTACATTTTCATCCTTTAACATTAAATAGGAGTTTTGAAAGGCAATAATTGCGTCGTGTTGTACCAGAAAATTCGTACCTAAAATAACGTCTGTTGTCAATAAGGGAACAATCCAAAAATTTGAGTGAAATGTATGACCTGCAATACAAAATGATAAATGTGTCTGTAATTTAACATCTACTCCTTTACCAGATACTGCTCCTTTTACTTTAGTTTTGCCTAATGGTAACGTAGGATAAGTATTCTCTTTGTTACACTCGTTGAAAGTTTCCTCATTTATGACTGACATAGGAGATCCAGAATCGAATACTGCTGAAAATTTCGATGATCCAACTTTTACTTCAATGACAGGGTGTGAAATGGTTTTTTGAATAACTGGTCTTTCCTGCAAAAGAGTGTCTCGGATGTCGTCAAAAGTAATAACATTTTCGTGAACAAGATTCTGCGTGTCAAAAGTAGTGCTTACGTTGCTGGAAGATGCAACCTGTACTGTATTTAGTCAAATTCTATCTGACGTGCTATTATTTTCGGGACGATGCTGTGGCATTTCCACTATTTGTACTGTTCTGTTATTTCTTCCTGATGTATTACGTTCGGGATGATATCTACTGTCTGGTTCATTCATGATAATTTGTTGTTGCGGATGATTTTGTTGTTGGTAAGACCGACTGTTATTAAACGTACGCTGAAAATTGTGTTCATTACTTTTACGTCTGTCATGATAGTCATTTCTATACGGTGCATTGCGATAGGAATTGAAATAGTGTGTTTTCTGTTGCCGTGCGTTACTATTTGTTGGAGCTGAAGCTATACGTGCAGGCGGCGAAACATTAAAGCTTGGTTGACCTTGTACATTACATTGTTGGTTAGGTATGCTAACCGGTTGGTTTTGTTGCTGTTGTTGGGAAAAACCTCTATTGTTACCAAAATGTGGTTCCTGTTGCTGATAATTTTACACATACTGATGATTAAATTTTTGTCAGGTATTAAAGTTCTCGTGGTTGTCATTTCTGGAGCGTCTAATGAAAACTGTCACTTTCGGTAAAACTTGTCTTATCAGGTTTTCTTTACACGTTTCTTAATCCTAGATAGATCGATAGTTGAAGAGCTGTTTTAATAGATATAAAGGATAGTAGAAGAGAAGGCAGCAGTGCAGAAAACTAAAGATGAAACAGCACTACTACGGCTCGGGGCCCTGTGCACGCTACGGCACATATTCATTAAAGCGTAATGAATCCCCTGAGGTCAATTACGTGCTGCAAATAAATTTTAGCTTCTGCGTTACAGGCAATGCTGATAAAAATAGAAAAGCTAATTGTCGTATCCAGTCCAAAGCGAGACTCTGTGTTCTCTCATTATTAAATACCTTAGATTTTCTCACGGATAGAAAATGTTTGTAATCAAAATTATCGTCTCTGTAAGTCTGAACAGGTTCAGGATTGTATGAGAATCTATTTGTCTGCGATTGTTCGGAATCTAAGTCACGTACTCTCTGTAGTTTACCTAAATTATACTGGCTGTGAGAGTGTGACAAATGTTCGGAATGTGGCGTACGCTGTGACGTGTTATTGACTGAAACATTTTTCATTTCTGTCACTTTGAAACGTTCGTAAATTTGGCTGTTCTGTTGTTCAAATTTCTTATCAACTTCCGTATCCAGAGTGCGTGAAAGTTCTGCTGACATTAAATTAAACTCGTCGCGTATCTGTGTTGCGTTTTCTGAACATTGTTCAGTGACTGCACTACTTTCATCTATAAGTAAATTCGTTGTGGCTGCTTGCGTATTACTTAATTCTTGTACAACAGATCTAATTTCTTCACTACTGTCCCTAGCACAAGCCTCAATTTCGTCACGTAATTGTTTTTTAGTATCATGACGTTGCACGGTAACGGCTGTAATCTGTTCACTAAGTTGTTTGTTCTGTTCATTAAGATTGTCGTGTTTTTCATTCGACTGTTTGGAATTGTTGTCTAGTTTTTCATTAAGTTGTTTGTAATTGTTGTCTTGTTCTTTCTTAGACTGTTTGAGATTTTCATTAAGTTGTTTGTAATCGTTTTTTAGTTTTTCATTCCACTGTTTGACATCTTCATTCATTTGTTGCAATAATTCCACAACTTGTTCCCAGCCAAAATTAGCGGCTGTATTCTCTGTACTGTGTGATGGTGTATCTGCATGTGTCACGTTTTGTGTAACCATTTGGTTATTCTGTGATTCTTGAAAAGGTTTACCAATCGGACGTGCACTGTTGGTCACTACACCGGAATCAAATAAATCTGACGTATTCCGACCACATTGTTCATCTTCGTGAGAAAAATTTATCTGTTCACTATGCAAATTTTGGAAACCGGGTGTGTCAAGCTGGGCAGCGTTCATTGTAACAGAACGTGCCGCGTCATCAATTGTCGTTAAATTGACAGACGACACAATTGACTTTTATTTGTTCATCATTAGGATCAAAATCATTACTAGTGGTCGGTACGCACTGATTGTCTACAATTAGGGGATTATCATCATTACACTGAGTCTCGCTAGTACTATCGGTCAAATTATTCGAGTCGGCTATTTCACTCATTGTACATCGCGATGGGCTGTTAACAGTTTTTCGCGGCATTTTTCACAAATCACAATTAAGCACAAAATGAAACAAAGACAATGCAAACTGCAACAAACACAATTACAACAGAGAGGAACAAATTGCCGATGATCTGTGAAAGCAATAGTGACAAATTAGTAAATGCGTTGCGCCAGATGCAAACTACATTTAACTAAATAAGAGCAGATATATGACTACTTAACAGAAGATTCACAAAGAAATACGATCCTGGGCGGATGTCGCCAAGTGTAACCTCCCCACAGAATTATCTTAAATTTAGAAACCAAGAACCAAGTGTAACTTCCTCACAAAACTTAATAATTAAATGAATTTTAAATAATGTAACCTCTGAACAAAATTGGCTCCCATTTATAATCTCTGTGCAGAAATGCATTCACATTTAATGTAACCACAAAATTCAATTCCTAAACACCGAAATAATAAAAAAAATTCAGTAACCTGGTAAATTTTATGACGACAGCAGCGCTGCGCCTCGGCTCTGAAAAAGGAAAAAATTCTTACCTCAATAAAAACTGCAAATATATCTGCTCTTACGTAAAAACTTTTCGGCACAGCTTCGTGCAATGCTGGGCTATATTTTTTTTTTTTTTTTTTTGATTCTTGGAAGGAATGATCATGCATTGGAAATATTCTTTAAATTGAAATGAATGCTTTTCTTAAAAAATTACTTTATATTATAAAATTTATTATTGGGCCACTTTTTTTAAAAAGAAATTAATGACAGTTAATATACATTACTAGATATGCGCAAGGCTGCTTCTTTACCTTCTACAATAATACTCATCCTCCAAAGTCCCGACCAGAGCAGACTGCCGACACGCGCAGGCACGCACCGACTACTGTCGACTACAGCAGTCTACTGCAGACTACTGCCGACTAGCGACAAGCAACAACTAACTACATACTACTCTCTGGTCAGAGACTCTGCCATGCCTCGCCCATCGCCGGCAACGCATACGTCTTACATCTTGACTTCCGCAAGGCGTTCGATACAGTTCCCCACAGTCGTTTAATGAACAAAGTAAGAGCATATGGACTATCAGAGCAATTGTGTAATTGGATTGAAGAGTTACTAGATAACAGAACGCAACATGCCATTCTCAATGGAGAAAAGTCTTCCGAAGTAAGAGTGATTTCAGGTGTGCCGCAGGGGAGTGTCGTAGGACCGTTGCTATTCACAATATACATAAATGACCTTGTGGATGACATCGGAGGTTCACTGAGGCCTTTTGTGGATGATGCTGTGGTATATCGAGGGATTGTAACAATGGAAAATTGTACTGAAATGCAGGATGATCTGCAGCGAATTGACGCATGGTGCAAGGAATGGCAACTGAATCTCAATGTAGGCAAGTGTAATGTGCTGCGAATACATAGAAAGAAAGATCCCTTATCATTTAGCTACAATATAGCAGGTCAGCAACTGGAAGCAGTTAATTCCATAAATTATCTGGGAGTAGGCATTAGGAGTGATTTAAAATGGAATGATCATATAAAGTTGATCGTCGGTAAAGCAGATGCCAGACTGAGATTCATTGGAAGAATCCTAAGGAAATGCAATCCGAAAACAAAGGAAGTAGGTTACAGTACACTTGTTCGCCCACTGCTTGAATGCTGCTCAGCGGTGTGGGATCCGTACCAGATAGCGTTGATAGAAGAGATAGAGAAGATCCAACGGAGAGCAGCGCGCTTCGTTACAGGATCATTTAGTAATCGCGAAAGCGTTACGGAGATGATAGATAGACTCCAGTGGAAGAGTCTGCAGGAGAGACGCTCAGTAGCTCGGCACGGGCTTTTGATGAAGTTTCGAGAACATACCTTCACCGAGGAGTCAAGCAGTATATTGCTCCCTCCTACGTATATCTCGCGAAGAGACCATGAGGATAAAATCAGAGAGATTAGAGCCCACACAGAGGCATACCGACAATCCTTCTTTCCACGAACAATGCGAGACTGGAGTAGAAGGGAGAACCGATAGAGGTACTCAAGGTACCCTCCGCCACACTCCATCAGGTGGCTTACGGAGTATGGAGTAGCTGTAGATGCACGAACAGTTCGATGACGTTTGCAGCAGCGTGGACTATCAGCTCGGAAACCATGGCTGCGGTTACCCTTGACGCTGCATCACAGACAGGAGCGCCTGCGATGGTGTACTCAACGACGAACCTGGGTGCACGAATGGCAAAACGTAATTTTTTCGGATGAATCCAGGTTCTGTTTACAGCATCATGATGGTCGCATCAGCGTTCGGCGACATCGGGGTGAACGCACATTGGAAGCGTGTATTCGTCATCGCCATATTGGCGTATCACCCGGCGTGATGATACGGGGTGCCATTGGTTACACGTCTCGGTCATCTCTTGTTCGCATTGACGGCACTTTGAACAGTGGACGTTACATTTCAGATGTGTTACGACCCGTGGCTCTACCCTTCATTCGATCCCTGCGAAAACATACATTTCAGGAGGATAATGCACGACCGCATGTTGCAGGTCCTGTACGGGCCTTTTTGGATACAGAAAATGTTCGACTTCTGCCCTGGCCAACACATTCTCCAGATCTCTCACCAATTGAAAACCTCTGGTCAATGGTGGCCGAGCAACTGGCTCGTCACAATACGCCAGTCACTACTCTTGATGAACTGTGGTATCGTGTTGAAGCCGCATGGGAAGCTTTACCTGTACACGCCATCCAAGCTCTGTTTGACTCAATACACAGGCGTATCAAGGCCGTTATTACGGCCAGTGGTGGTTGTTCTGGGTACTGATTTCTCAGGATCTATGCACCCAAATTGCGTGAAAATGTAATCACGTGTCAATTCTAGTATAATATATTTGTCCAATGAATATCCGTTTATCATCTGCATTTCTTCTTGATGTAGCAATTTTAATGGCAAATAGTGTAGAATCCAACTCATTTTATGCGTTAGCGTCTCGCACACTGCGTGAAATTTTCTCGCAAAGTGCTTTCAGCGACGCGTTTAGTGGTGCTGGACAGTGGCTAGACAGACGACGGTCTCCCCTGGCGCAGTGTCCTGCCCGCTGCCAGACGTCTCTCATTACGGCGAGTAACGTACGGGAAGAGTGGGAGAGGTGCCGGCGGTCGGCAGGGCGTTAAGCCGGCTGCGCGGCGGCGCGGCGTGACCCAGATGCGCGCGCTTCCTGTGTATGCAGCTCATAACGCGCGCCGCCCGGGTTATTACCTGCCGGACCGGCGCGGCTGCAGGCACTGCGCAGCTGCGGACACGGAGCCACGCCACGGAGTGCCACGCCGCGCCTCGCCATGCCACGCCGCCTGCTGCTCGTCGTGCTCGCAGGTCTGTGCCGCGGCACGCTACAGATACTACACCTGTCCCTTTTACGTCGCGTCCCCAAATCCTCTCATTCATCACGCCTTAATCCCACTCGTCTCGTGCCACGTCGCATTTAAAGGATCACCTCACCCTGAACCACTTGTCCTCACCATGTGTATGTGGTGTTTCCGTGACGATGGACAAACTTTGAGGGATTATGGAGACACACAAATGAATCAGTCTATCGTAAAGAACCCTGGGTCCGGACAAGACTGAGTCGAAAATCACGATGCCAAACAGGTTGTAGAGTAAGTTTCCCAACAAAAACGAGAACCTCAGAATCGTTGTGTGTTCGACGTAGCAAACCGATTTGCTTACGACACTACAGTGCACTGGAAAGCGACGTCTTTGAGCGACTGCAGAAGGTTCCCTCGTCAGACCAAAACGTTTCGAGAGTGGATTAATAAAAATATAGACAAGTTAATATGTTGGTTTTAATACTTCATGGCCGGCCGCAGTGACCGAGCGGTTCTAGGCGCTTCAGTCCGGAATCGCGCGACTACTACGGTCGCAGGTTCGAATCGTGCCTCGGGCATGGATGTGTGTGATGTCCTTAGGTTAGTTAAGTTTAAGTAGTTCTAAGTCTAGGGGACTGATGACCTCAGAAGTTAAGTCCCATAGTGCTCAGAGCCATTTGAACCGTTTGTACTTCATGTGTGTTGACAACACACAGAACTTTCATAAAACGACGTGAAACTATCAGGAAAGTCTTTCAACTCGCGCCTCACATAGGCTTGAATTTCGGTTATGCCGTCTTGATCTTTCATGTGATTTTCTGCACTTTCTCGTTTTGTGGTAGTTCGTATTGATAACACAAGGTCTAGTCACCGGTGATGGTTTCTTCAGAAAAGAATTGTCCCTCTTTTGCATTTCAGTCAAGTCGCGACAGGCGTCCAGGCGTTATTTTGTTTCGGTAGTCAAGTTGCACGGGAGAGACAGTGCACACACTTTGCTCTTCTTCAAAACATCACAAATGCCTGGAACATTTGATTGAGAGATCTTCTTGTTCCATTGAAATTAGCGACGCACAAACTTTGACACACTACGGTAGCACTTTCTTTGCTTAAGGAGGCCTGCTCATAGCTGACCGAATGGATATGCATCGGTTGTTTACAATTTTATTTCCACACATAACGTTCCTTACCCACAAGGAATAAAACCAGTCTCGGAACTCTTTGGACGGACGGTGCATGTAATGACTTGGATAGAATTTCTGTTTGGTGTGATGAATGACTGCTTGCTCTAAACGAGGAAAAACGTAAGGTAATACAGATGAGTAACATAAACAATCTCCTACGTTTCGAATACAAAATTAGTGGTAAGCTGCTTGTCAGTCACGTCCATTAAATACCTAGGCGTAATGTTGCAAAGAGATAGGAAATTGAACGAGAATATAAGGTCATTTGTAAGGAAGGCTAATGATAGACTTTGGTTTATTGGGAGAATTTTCGGAAAGTGTACCTCATCTATAAACATGGCAGGGAGCAGAACTTGTACGACTCATTCTAGCGTACTCTCTGAGTATTTTGCATCCCCAGCAGGACAATCCAGAAACAATCGAAGCAGTTCAGAGACGAGCTGCTAGATTTGTTACCGGCGGTATTCATCAACACGAGAACATTGCGTAAATGTTACGTGAACTCAAATAGGAAACCCTAGAGCGAAGACGTTATTTCCGCGTAGTGCTAATCAGAAAGATTAGAGAACCGGCATCTGCGATTAAGTGCAGAAAGATCATCTACCACCAACTGCTTAAGGACCACGAAGACAAGATAAGAGAAATCAGGGCTTGTGTTGAAGCACAATTGACAATCGTTTTTCCTTCGCCCCATCTGCTAGTGGAACAGGAAAGGGAATAACATACAGGGTACGTGGTATCCTCCCTCATTCACTGTGTGTTCGCTTGCGGAGTATGTATGTAGATCTAAAGATAGACACTAGTTGCTAACATTACAGAGCACGCAAACTCGACCAGCATGTAGGAGCACACAATGATTCGTAGCGACAAAAAGCTCCAATAATGCTCTGCAGAAGACCTGATACAGGAGTACGTATTTTCTTCCAACATTACATCTCACTTCTTTCGTGTTCTACTGTGTCAGACGTTTCATGAAAACTGGATAAAATGATGAAATCTTGTTTCGCACTTAACTCTTCTACCTGATCTGACACCATTAGATTTCTTTTTATAACATCGTTATGTAGGAGATGCGTGTTGGTACTGAAGAAGAAACATTCGACAGATTACTCGCGCCAGTGATAATTTCAAATAATACTGACGTACGGCAAAACTTTACACGTAGAAGTCACGCTTACACAGAAAATGGGGCACGTCTTGTTTTACACTACTTCTGTGCACTCAAGCTTTTAAGATAAGTAAAATGATTACAAAAATGTGTTTCATTTGATTTTTATTATCTTCCCAGCACTAGTGGTAAATCTGATTATTTACTATCGCTTATAGGTCCCGATTCATTCGTTTCCAGACGAGGGTTCCCTGAATCAAATTGTTACAGTTTGCCTGTCCCCCTCATCCTGAAAGTTTGGATAATAATGGAAAGATCGTGTGCATTGAGCATCTCGTTCATTCAAGAATTGACCATGTTAGCTTCCCGAATTGAGTGAGTCTGAATCAAAAAAATGTTCAAATGTGTGTGAAATCTTATGGGACTTATCTGCTAAGGTCATCAGTCCCTAAGCTTACACACTACTTAACCTAAATTATCCTACGGACAAACACACACATCCATGCCCGAGGGAGGACTCGAACCTCCGCCGGGACCAGCCGCACAGTCCATGACTGCAGCGCCTGAGACCGCTCGGCTAATCCCGCGCGGCGAGTCTGAATCATCCATGACAGCACATGAAATGTAAATTTCGTAGTTCGACTGTATGAGCTGCGCATATCAATCTTTTGCCGGAGTGTAACTGCACTGCAGACGGCCAAACTACAGACCTCCGTCATTGCGACAGTTCTGATAAAAAGCAATCAGCCGGCCTCCGTGATACGGGGGTGGTTTCACTGCCTCGTAAACAGTCGAGGCATCCGATTAGAGTCACGCCTTGGGCGTGGATGTGGATGTATAACGCTCCTTTACCGTATATGTCCTGTGTGTTCATTGGCGCAGAATTTATTATGTTCTTTGGAACTTCATGTGAGATACACTGGGGTGACAAAAGTCTTAGGATAGCGATATTCACATATATAGATGGCGATAGTAACGCGTTCACAGTGTATAAAAGTGCAATGCATTGATGGAGCTGTCATTTCTATTCAGGTGGTTCTTGTGGAAAAAGTTCCTGACGAGATTATAGCCGCACGACGACAAATTAACAGACTTTGAACGCGGAATGGTAGTTGGAGCTAGACGGATGGGACATTCTATTTCGAAAATCGTTAGGGAATTGAATATTCCGTGATCCAGAGTGTCAAAAGTGACGAGAATACCATATTTCAGGCATTTCAGGCATTACCTCTCACCACGGACAACACAGTGGCCAACGGCCTTCATTTAACTACCGAGAGCAGTGACGTTTTTGTAGGGTTGTCAATACTAACAGAAAATCAAAATTGCGTGAAATAACCGCAGAAATCAATGTGGGACGAACGACGAACGTATCCGTTAGGACAGCGCGGCGAAATTTGGCATCAGTGGGATGTGGCAGCAAATTATAGACGAAAAAACCTTTGTTGACAGCACGACGTCGCCTGCATCGCCTCTCCTGGATCTTATGACTATATCGGCTGGACCCTAGACGACTGGAAAACCTCAGTCTGGTCAAATGAGTCCCGATTCCTGTTGGTAAGAGCTGATGATAGGGTTCGAGTGTGGCACAGACCCCACGAAGACATGGACCCAAGTTGTCAACTGGGCAGTGTGCAATCTGGTGGTGGCTCCATAATAGTGTGGGCTGTGTTTACACGGAATGGACTGGGTTCTCTGTTCAAACCGAACCGATCATTGACAGTAAATGTTTATGTTCGGCTACTAGGACACCATTCACTGCATTCACGGACTTCATAAATCCAAACAACGATGTCATGTCACTCGGACACAGTTTTTCGCGACTGTATTGAAGAACATTCTGGACAATTCGTGCGCATTATTTGGCCACCCAGAACACCCAACGTGAATAAAAGGTTCAAATGGCTCTGAGCACTATGGGACTTAACTTCTGAGATCATCAGTCCCCTAGAACTTGCAACTACTTAAACCTAACTAACCTAAGGACATCACACACATCCATGCCCGAGGCAGGATTCGAACCTGCGACCGTAGCGTTCGCGCGGTTCCAGACTGTGGCGCCTAGAACCGCTCAGCCACTCCGGCCGGTCCCAACATGAATACCATCGAACATTTCTGAGACACAATCGGGAGGTCAGTTCGTGCACAACATCCTGAAGTGGCAACACTTTCACAATTATGAACGGCTATAGGGACAACATGGCTCAATATTTCTGCAGGGGACGTCCAAAGCCTTGTTGAGTCCATGTCACGTCGAATTGCTGTACTACGCCGCTCTAAAGGAGGTCCGATACGATATTAGGAGGTAGCCCGTTACTTCTTTGGCCATAATATGTTTTAACATGTAGCGAAAGGCCAAAATAACGATAAAAATGTAGTATGCTCTATAATACCCAGACGTATGCAGGGCGTGAAGTAAAAATTAGTCTCTCCTAGAGCACATCACGCTAATACCGTATATAACCGGCAGTAACCTTGATAATGATTTCAATTCGGTGACGAAGAGAGTCGACAAGTCTTATTATGTGTGCTGCATCTAGCTGAAGCTGATACTTAGATCGTTTGTAGCTACAAAATTTAAGAGATGTTGAACATAACATTTCACTCGCTGCTAGAAAGTGACACAGACCTTTTCTGTGGGGTTGAGACCAGGTTATGAAATGGGCCAATAGAGTGTTCCTGAAGCAAGGAACATATGCGTCCATCTCTGAGAATGCGCCTGTTGTAATCCTGAGAGATGGAAGTATCCACAGGATACTCGTTCTAAAGATGTAGAAAAAAGGGCAGCACATGGTCAGCGAATATTGTATCTAACGTTATGGTTCATGTTCACGGTCACCTGAATGAATGAGCCCACATCACGATATAAAACACCATCAAAACATCACATAACCATCTCTAGCCTGATCTACATCCTCTGTACACTGCTGGATAAATCACTCATTGGGACGTTGGTACACTGGACGCCTTGCGTTATTTGAAAAGAGGCAAAATTGCGAACTCTCGGACCGTACTACGTTCCTCCAATCAGTTACTGTGCAATTTCTGCGTTTTTTGGCCAGATGAAGATTTTCAGCTTTACATGCCACTGCGAACAACAGCCTTTTGAGGGATACTTGACACCGAAAATCCACTGCATGCTGCCTTCTTCTCAATTTTGCTCGGAAGCTGGTTGAGATGGAGCTGCATTCACTGACAACGATAGCGGTGCGGCCCTCGTATCCGGTTACTGTCGGTTAAGTTCATTTTACGATTATTGTCCTTTTGGCGTGTGACATGATTGCGAGTGGTACACGATTCATTGTGGAAGCGTTGAGCAGTCTGTATTGATACACTAACAAATATTAAATTTCCAGTATGGTCATGGGCACTGTGACACTCGATGGCTCCTTTCTGGCAATGTCGAGTCTCCAAGTCGACCACTCTTACGGCGCTCATTCCATGCAAAGGACTGCCACATATACACTACTAAACTGCCTCAATTTACGACAGCGATTGAGTGGCTCTACGTTATCTACAGTGCTCCAAAGTGACCAGCGTGCTCTTTTCAGAGGTTGCCAAATACTTTGTTGGGTGAGATTACGTAACGTCATCACGTCTGATAGGAGGAGCGTTCATGAAACACATTTTATTTTCTTGGCCAGTTTCTGCTGAAAATAAACGGAATTTTTTGTGGGACATCGTGGAATATACCCAGTTCAGCCCCTATAGTTTCATGAAGTTCCGATCGGTGGCGGCACTATACGTACCCTTCAATATGGCGTCTGTAATGGAGATGCGTTCCAATCAGTCAGCTGTCTTTAAGTTTCTTTTGGCAGAAAACCAGAGCATCACAGATATTCATAGGCACTTGCAGAATGCCTATGGAGCCCTGAGAGTGAAAAAAAGCATGGGGAATCGTTGGAAGAGGCGTCTGTCATCATCATCGCAGTAAAGTTGCGCATACCATTCCGATCTTCCGCGTGCTGGCCGGCCGCACTCAGCTGTGACTCTTGAAATGCTGGAACGTGAGGACACTCTCATTAGAGGTGATCGACGGATCACAAACAAACACCTTGCTGCACAACTGGACGTCCCGTTTGGTGGTGCTGACACACTCGTCCGCCAGTGGGGTACTCAAAGGTGTTTGTATCCGCTGGGTTCCTCACCGCCTAACAAAAGATCGTAAGGAACGACGAACGTCCATCTCTGCGGATTTGCTTGCTCGTTACGGGGGCTGATCGTAAGTACGTGGATGACGGGGAGGTTACTGATGTAGCAAGACGTTGGCTCCAACGTCGAGCAGTAGAATGGCACCACACTGACATAGACGCCCTCCCAGTAAGGTGGCGTAAGGCTGTTGCACTGAACAAAGATTGTGTTGAAAAATAGGGTTTTGTTGCCAAAAGAGCGAGGAATAATGTAATGTATTGGACTCTGAATAAAACAAATCTGCTTTCAGAAAAAAAGTGATGCATTACTTATTGAACGCCCTTCATAGTATAACGGAATGACAAGTATGCTGAACAGGCAGCATGGTACCTTTTGATTAATAACAGTCGCCTTCTTTTAGCGAAAAGATTAATTGGAAACCAGAAGTAACGTTACGTCCTATTCGAATTATTTCGTAAAAAATCATTATCCCATTAAAAAATAAGGTTAAGTTAAAACCATAGCGCAGAACAGTCGCATTATCACTTAAGATATTTCAATAATCTGAAACGTTTAGGAAACATTGGGAACATCTACGTTATGTCGGTCACAATGTTTTTAGAAGGGAAGAAGACGAATCTTAATTCAATATAATATAGTGGGTCACATGGAGTTCTATTTCGAATTCAGTATCAATTAGTGGTCACATGGGCTTCTATTACGAACATTACGATTCATTTCCACAAGTGACCTTGGAACAGATCGTAAAGAAGAAGCGTGAAAGTGTGTGTCCGTATCGTGTAGATAGTAGTGGTGACTCCTTGACTGTTATCTACATTTATAGAAATGACAGCAAAGAAGAAATGGAACCCGATGCCAACGTACAGCCTATTACTTTCCAGTAGCATCAAGGGGGCCAACGAGCTCACCGTCCCAAACCGCGTAAGATGCACTCACTTTAGGAGATGCTGCGAGATTTAAACCACTGCTGCACGTCCGTTAATAAAATCCTGTTCGATATCAGACAGTGTCATTCTGAAGAAGACCACTGCAAAGATGTCGACATGTCGGTTTCACCTTATTTTTGTTTTTAATATACATTACTACTCATACGCAAAAATATTTTTCGAGTATTTGTAGGGGCACCAACCAATTAGTGATCTCCGCTATGGTGGTGAGATTATTACCTAAAAACAGGCACTAGTAAATCGAAACAATCGAGAACGCGAAGACATGGGACGAACATTGTCAGTTCATCAACCGGCTCTAAAGCTCCTGAAAAACCCATTCATAAGCCTTTTGTTGTTGGAATGGAAACACGCCTTGCTGCGGTGTTTTTACGACATCCAACGAACTGGCACACGTTTTTCGTGTTTTCCCTTCCAAAAAAATATTTGACAGATTTATAAACTGACGTTCACTGACAAAATATGAACTTTAAGACCTTCTTATAGGATCTGAAGCAGAATAAGGAATTTTTCATAAGCAGAGTTGAGCTTTTGGGTGTATAGTGGTAAACAATATCGATCTTCATACTGAAGGAAACGCAACGGAACAGCTGATGCCTGCAGTAATTAAACATAGTAGAGAACGTGGCATATTCTCAAAGTCTGCTTACAGATGGTGGCGCAATGTTGGGAGGGGACGTTCCAATATTCATCTGAAAGATTACTTCCTAATTTTTATAATAAATAATTTCAAGTAAGCTGCAAATAGTTTAATTCGTGTTATTTTTAAAACACAAAACTATACGATCACACGTATGCACAAAGTAACTGCAAAATCCAGTTTAGTGACACACATCAAGAACATCGGAACTACAATATGAATAAAACAATAAATCAAGAACAAACTACGTTACAACGAAGAATTAAGCGAATAACTGTATGTAGCTCAATTAGCCTAAATAAGTCAGGCAGTAGTAGGTGACGGAGATACAAGCAGCACCAGGGAGAAACCGCTTTTGTGACAGTTACTAGTTCCTAACCAGGAGCGAATTTTATAATATCATCACTGTGCTTTAATAGTTTACTTACTTGAGTTTCTGCGTGTAAATTTAATATCTAATAGCCACAGTTCTCGCGTTATCGTTTGCGTCGGAAGGTAAACCGATTTTGTGACATTACAAGTTCGTCATCAGGGGCGAATTATCTAGTTTCACCTGAGTGCTGCGGTAGTTAGGTTTTTGAATATCTGCGTGTTATTAGACACAGTTCCTGCGTTTTCGTCAGGGTCTACAGTAGATTTCCGTAGCGCGAGTCGATAGTCCGTTAATCTGGATAGTTTAGTTTTCCATGGCCTTTAGTATGTACAGGGACTGCGATTGTTGTGTGCGGATGCTAGCCGACTTGGTGACACTTCGCTCTCAGCTTCAGGCTGTGATGGCATCGGTTACACAGCTTGAGGCTGCAGTGGATGGGCACCACTGTTGTGAGCCGGTCGTGGGGATCCGACGGTCGTCCAGTACGTCCGAGTCCTCCGATCGGTCCTCACCAGTGGCCAACCCAGTTACTGCTCGCACTGAGGTTGACTCCCCCTCACCCGTGGTCGAGTGGGAGGTTGCCCTGGGGCGAAGCAGGCAGCGAAAGACTTCCCAGGCGGCCGCGCGTAAGGCCTCCCCGGTTTGTCTGACAAACAGGTTCCAGGTGCTGTCTGTGGCTGTCACTGTCGCTGAGCCAGATGCTGTCGCCTGTCCTGTTCCAGAGGAAACCACTCAGCCTGCAAGATCCAGGCAATCACAGAGGGTGGGGTATTGGTAGTCGGGAGTTCCAATTAAGGCGCGTTATGGGGCCACTTATGGACATGGCTGCCAAGAAGGGAAAGAAAACCAATATGCACTCCGTTTGCATAACAGGTGGAGTCATTCCAGATGTGGAAAGGGGCCCCCGGGTGCCATAAAGAGCACAGGATGCAGGCAACTGCAGCTTGTTGCACACGTTGGTACCAATGATGTGTGTCACATTGGATCAGAAGAGATTCTCTCTGATTTCGAGGGGCTAACATAAGTGGTAAAGGCTGCCAGTCTTGCTTGCAAGATGAAAGCAGAGCTGACGATTTGCAGCATAGTCGACAGGACCGAGTGTGGACCTCTGGTACAGAGCCGAGTGGAGGGTCTGAATCAAAGGCTCAGACGGTTCTGCGACCGTGTAGGCTGCTGCTTCCTCGTCTTGCGGCAAAGGATGGTTGGGTTTCGGGTTCCGATGAATAGGTAAGGTGTCCATTATACGCAGGAGGCAGCTACTCGGGTAGCAGGGGCTTTGTGGCGTGGACTTGGCGGTTTTTTAGGTTCGAAGGTCTCGGGAAAACGCAAGAAGGGCTTCAGTCACAAAGGGAGCAGGCCAAAAACAGGACGAACGTAGATACAGGAACCTTTGGTATAACAGTTGTAAATTGTCTTATCTGTGTTGAGAAAGTACCAGAGCTCCAAGCGCTAATAGAAAGTACTGATGCTCAAATCGTTATAGGCACTGAAAGCTGGCTAAAGCCGGATATAAGGTCAGCCAAAATTTTTGCGAAGAACTTAACGGTGTTCCGAAAGGATAAGCTAAACACGGTTGGCGGTGGCGTGTTTGTTGCTGTTAGAAGTAGTCTAACTTGTAGCGAAACTGAAGTAGATAGTTCCTTTGAGTTAGTATGGGCAGAGATCATTGTTGGCAACCGGAATAAAATAATAATCGGATCCTTTTACCGACCTCCCGTTTCAGATGATACAGTTGCTGGAAGGTTCGAAGAAAACTTGAGTCTGGTTTCAAACACGTACACGGATCATACGATTATAGTTGGTGTTGACTTTAATTTATTCTCGATATGTTGGCGAATATACATGTTTGATTCCGGAGGTACGCATAAAATATCATCCGAAATTATGCTAAAAGCATTATCTGAAAATTATTTCGAGCAGTTAGTTCATGAACGGTTGTGAAAACACACTTGACCTCTTAGCAACAAGTAATCCTTAGTTAATATCGAACATCAAAACCGATACAGGTCTTAGTGAACACAGGGTTGTCGTAGCGAGACTGAATATTGTTATCCCCAAATCCTCCAAGAATAAACTAAAAATTTGCCTATTCAAAAAAGCAGATAAAAATTCACTTGACGCCTTCCTGAGAGACAATCCCCACTCATTCCAAATTAATAATATAAGTACAGACCAGATGTGGCTTGAATTCAAAGAAATAATATCGGCATAAGTTGATGGATTTATACCAAACAAATTAACAAACGACGGAGCTGATCCTCCTTGGTACACAAAACGGGATAGAACAATATTGCAGAAACAACGAAATAAACATGCCAAATTTAAACAGACGCAAAATCCCCAAGATTGGCGATCTTTTACAGAAGCTCGAAATGTAACGCGGACTTCAATGCGAGATGCCTATAACAGTTTCCAAAACGAAACGTTGCCTCGAAATCTGGCAGAAAATCCAAAGAGATTCTGGTCGTATGTGAAGTATGTTAGCGGCAAGAAACAATCAATGCCTTCTCTGCGCGATAGCAATGGAGATACTATCGAAGACAGTGCTGCCAAAGCTGAGTTACTAAACACAGTCTTCCGAAATGCCTTCACAAAAGAAGACGAAGTAAATATTCCAGAATTCGAATCAAGAACAGCTGCCAACATGAGTAACGTAGAGGTAAATATCCTCGGAGTAGTGAAGCAACTTTAATCACTTAATAAAAGCAAATCTTCTGGTCCAGACTGTAATCAATTACGTTCCTTTCGGAGTATGCTGATGCATTAGCTCCATTCTTAACAATCACATACAACCGTTCGCTCGAAGAAAGATCCGTACCAAAAGACTGGAAAGTTGCACAGGTCACACCAATATTCAAGAAAGGTGGTAGGAGTAATCCACTTAATTACAGGACCATATCGTTAACGTCGATATGCAGCAGGATTTTGAAACATATATTATGTTCGAACATTATGAATTACCTCGAAGAAAACTGTCTATTGCCACACAGTCAACATGGGTTTAGAAAACATCGTTCTTGTGAAACACCACTAGCTCTTTATTCACATGAAGTGTTGAGTGCTATTGATAAGGAATTTCAGATCGATTCCGTATTCTTGGATTTCCTGAAGGCTTTTGACACTGTACCACACAAGCGGCTTGTAGTGAAATTGCGTGCTTACGGAATATCGTCTCAGTTATGTGACTGGATTTGTGATATCCTGTCAGAGAGGTTGCAATTCGTAGTAACTGACGGAAAGTCATCGAGTTCAACAGAAGTGATTTCTGGCGTTCCCGAAGGTAGTGTTATAGGCCGTTTGCTTTTCCTTATCTATATAAACGAACTGGGGGACAATCTGAGCAGCCGTCTTCGGTTGTTTGTAGATGACGCTGTCATTTATCGACTAATAAAGTCATCAGAAGGTCAAAACAAACTGCAAAACGATTTAGAAAATATATCTGAAAGGTGCGAAAATTGACAGTTAACCGTAAATAAAGAAAAGTTTGAGGACATCCAGATGAGTACTAAAAGGAATCCGTTAAACTTCGGTTACACTATAAACCAGTCCAATCTAAAGACCATAAATTCAACTAAATACCTAGGAATTACTATTACGAACAACTTGAATTGGAAGGAACACATAGAAAATGTTGTGTGGAAGGCTAACCAAAGAAAGCGTTTTATTAGCAGGACACTTAGAAACGTAACTACGAAGACTGCCTACACTACGCTTCTCCGTCCTCTTTTAGAATACTGCTGCGCGGTGTGGGATCCTTACCAGGTAGGACTGGCGGAATACATCGAAAAAGTTCAAAGTAGGACAGCACGTTTTGCATTATCGCGAAATATGGGAGAATGTGTCACAGTGATACAGTATTCGGGCTGGACGTCATCAAAAGAAAGGCGCTTTTCATTGCGACGCAATCTTCTTACGAAATTCCAATGACCAACTTTCTCCTCCGAATGCAAAAATATTTTGTTGACACCGACCTACATAGGGAGAAACGATCACCATGATAAAATAAGTGAAATCAGAGCTCCTACGGAAAGATATAGGTGTACGTTCTTTCCGCCAGCTATACGAGATTGGAATAATAAAGAATTGTGAAGGTGGTTCGATGAACCCTCTGCAGGCACTTAAATGTGATTTGCAGAGTATCCATGTAGATGTAGATGTAATATTGTAAGATTATATCGCTAAAGTCGTAGATAGGTGTATATGGTACACCAGTCGACATATTCGTGTAACACGTGAAAGGAAATTTGATATGTTAATGCACACATAACTCCACAATGAAGAACCAACTCAAGAAATTTTACAACTTTTCTATTTTTATACGTTTATAAAAAATCTAACAAATAGCGAATTTACAGATGAAGAAATAAATCCGCTTAACAAAGGTCTGTAGTACAACACGGATCTAAAACTTCACAACAAATCCATTAAACACGTAATAGCTACAACGAAAGATGCCATTGGTATGTTAAAACTTCCAAGAAGAAAATAAGATGAACTGACAGTAAACTTGCAAAAGCAAAGACAAAAACAATACTAATTAAAATATTTGCAGTTTACCTGGAATTGTTCATTATAAAATGTCATATTATGACGTGTTCTACGCTGTGGGCCCGGTTGAAATGAAAATATTAGTACCTAATTTAATAACCGATAGTTGACGATGAGTATAAGCAAATGATCGGAAACTAGCAGTACTTAATGAAATTCTGAGACATTATTTGCTTACAGATTCAACAGCAAATAAATAGCTGGTCGCGCCAGTCAAAGTCGCGAATATTTAATTAATTCGCTGTGCGAATAACCGAATAAATGTCTGTTTGCTCTCTTAATTAAAGAAGGTAAATATAACTGAGGAGAAGGACGCCGTAGTTTGTTGCTGGTCCTCACCGAAAGTCGTAGCATGCAAACATATTCTTCCCTCCACAAACACCAGTACCAGAAGGTCTTTTCAGTGACAGATAATGTACCTCAGCTCAGTTTCTTGTTACAAACACTACAAATGATGAGCTCTGAATATGGAACATACGTGTTTATATAATTAACATTGGCCTGATTCGGTCTATTCGTATTAATATTCTGTGTTAAGCAGCAACATAATACAAAACCGTGAGATGTATTCCAGTCTGCAACAGAAGCGTCGAGTTTGACCACAGGCGCAAGCAATGTGATGCCACTGATATATCTCTACCGCTCTCAGAACTGCATTGTTTCGTAAATATATTTTTTGATGGTAATATACACGCACTGTTTTGGTTTGTATTAAAGTAGTTTGAGTCTTTTCTTATCCATAATTACAGGCGATTTCATACGGTCTCGTAAAAAGCCTATTGCTCTTTTGTGTCTTATATAAACTTATGCTGTGGAGACATTTCATTTATTCAGTACGGTTTTCCGATTTTTTTATGAGTATCTATTCTTTATTTACCGCTTCTTTTCGCCTGGGACTGTGGGAGCTGATCCTGGCATTTCCTCAAGTACTGATGAAAACCTGATGAAAACCTCCTCAGAACCCCAACAAGGATCTGTTCTGTTCTTGTTTGGTTGAGTTCTTCATTTTGTGTTTTATTCTGTGTTTGCCCTTGTTTTGTGTTTGTTAATTCCTTTTAGCTCTTTACCCTGTGCTTCGTTTTCTGTGTAGTACGTGCTATATCTTGCCCTCATCTATGTCTGTGGCGTCTACGTTAGCCGTGTACTAGGTGTCTTAATGCACGTTTTGATGATTTTAGGCGGATATGGAAATTTGTATTTAGGTTAGCAAAATTCTGTGTTGGCCTTCTAGACATCCTGTCCTGATTGTTTTAATTTTTGCGTTTCTGTAAACCATGTTTTTAGTAACTCTGAAGTTCATTTTCCTTGCTATTCTGTTGTAATTATTTTTTGAGCGTTGGGCGGCCTATAGGCCTACTAAGGTGGGCCGGCAAATGTTATGCAGATGTACACAATATTGTCGTTTTTTCCTCCATTTGTTCTGCCTCATAGCATTCGAAGTAGGTTTAGTCTTATTTTCGCTTTTGTTTTTATATATATGGTGTGCGTTTGTCTAGGGTGATCCCTAAGTGTTTCGGAGTGTTCTTTGCACTGACTTCCTCCATAATTTTTGTTTTCTTCTTTGGGTTTTTGTTTCGGATTTCGTGATTTGTCTTGTGTTTAAATAGTATTAATAGCGTTTTCGTTACATTAAGTTTAATTTTCCATTTGCTGATCCAGTGTTCCAAATGGCTTACGTAATCCTGAGTTTGCTGGTTTGTTTCCTCTGTCATTGGTGGGTGACACCAATAAGCAGTGTCGTCGGCGTAAAGCTTTAGTCCTTCATTAACTTATTTGGGCCTTGTATGTCTGACGTGAATGGCTACACTGCAGAGCTGCGAGGGGTAGCCGCGCGGTCAAAGGCGTCTTGTCACGGTCCGCGCGGCTCCCCCCGAAGGAGGTTCGAGTCCTCCCTCACGCATGGGTGTGTATGTCGTCCTTAGCGTAAGTTAGTTTAACTTAGATTAAGTAATGTGTAAGCTTAGCGACCTATGACCTCAGCAGTTAGGTCCCATAAGACGTTACTATAAATTTCCAAAATTTGCTACACAGCAAGGAAAGAAGTTGGCCCCCTGTTGTACACCTGACTCTGGCCTGAAGGGTTCGATTTGGTTTCATTAACGACTGTTCTGGAGGAGAGCTGTCTATAACATTCGACAAGAGTGACACACCGTGTCGAACGCCCTTTCTATGTGGAAGAATAGTGCAGATGTACAGTCCTGACTATTGAGACCTCTAGTCACGTCACTACAAAAGGTCACTAAAGGGTCGACGGTTGGGTGGTGCTTGCGGAATCCCGCTTGGCAGTCTGGCATGATGTTCGTTTTTTCGGCGAATGTCTTGAGTCTGTCGTTGATGATCTTCTGAAAATAGGCCAATATGATCGTGGATCATTAGGTGGCTTGCGTGGTTTTGGTAGTGTAATAGTTTTAGCCTGCTTTCACTGTTTTGGGGTGTAGCTTAACTTTGACTGAGTTGCGTAGTCTTTTTAGCCTTGTGATGATATTTTTCTTTGAATACTTGGGGCATTAAGTGCCGCCTTATGCCATATGCCATATACTCCTGGCACACTGTGCTTCGCTTTTAGTGTGGCTTCTTCTATTTCTGCACTTGTTATGTCGGCTGTGAGAGCTGCATTTTTCAGTGGTATCTCAGTAAGTTTTCTCTCTCTTGGCTTTCATTATTCACGGTGTCTCACATCTTTGAAAAGAAGGGAACAATTTATGCTTTTTTATGTTTGGGCCTACTCATTGATTAAGACTGTAATGTGGAGTACTTCTAGTCTAAATTGGATCTCAGTTTATTTGGCGTAGAAATGGATGTTGTTGCTGGTGTGAGTGCAGAGAGTCATTAAATCGATGACGATACTGCGAAATGATCTGAAGTTGGTTGTTCCCAAACATCTAGAGTATAACATTCTGTGTTTGAGCTATAGAGGTCAATTTCAGTTTGCGATACATTTATTATTCTCATTCTAAATTATTCGTGTTATTTGTATTCTATTCTCTTTTTGTTTACCAAATAGTTGAAAAACACCTACTGCGCTTGGTATTTATTTTGATTTGTTTTTAAGAACATTCCAGGTCACTCGAGAATATTCTGCAACACGATAAAAATTAATATTCAAAAAAATCGTAAGAAATGTTAGTACTGCACACTCAAAAATAGTTTCTAATGCTCACTAATACTCTTAAGTACATTTAAATCCAATAAAGTATTCTGTAATGCACACATTCGAAACAACGTAGACCCTACTCTGTCACTCACTTTTTCGTTCCCTTGTAGTACACTGTGGACATTCCAAAACATTCATAGATATTCGAGAACGTTAAAGAGTACTCTCTGGAACCTTTTAGAACATTGCAGAAAATTCTAAAACATTCATGGACCTTAGAAAACATTGAAGAATACTCCAGGATATTCTAGAACACTGTGGAGCGTAGTAGAACATTCGAAGAGAATACTTTAGAAGACTAGAAAGCATTCGTTAACAGAGAATAATATTCATAAAGGCTCGAGAACATTAGATTGATCTCCAGTTATTTCTCTTGAAATATACATTGATGGGAAAGAGACGAAATAAATCCTCGTGACCACCACAATATGATATCGACCACTTCAAACACTCACGTCTCCATAACCATGAGCACTATACAAGGCGCTGCAAATATTACGGAAATGAAAACTACTATTTATGTGCGGTTTTTACAGAATGGATTGATGTTCACAGGCTCGTACTGTTAGCCAAGCAAAAGGTTGTAATAATACTTCGATAGTCTATTTTTTGTGCAAAATACGCTTTTTAAGTGGAACAGTGACTATTGAAATTAAAAAACTAAAAGTAGGGAAAATTAGAATTTCAATGGTGTTTGTTGCAACAGTCTAGTGGTATTCGTTTACGAGGCAGTATATTTTTTGTTTGCACAAAAAATACACTTTCTAAGTATTAGTACAATCTGTTGATCGGCTAAAAATACCAGCCCCCGAATATCAATTCATTTTGTTAAAACTGCACATCGATGGCCCTTCCGCAAAATCTACGGTGCAAGTTTTAGGTGATTCACCCTGTACATACGAGTATGTATGTAGAATGGTGATCAGAACATCTTCTCATCTTGTGGGTCAAATATTGGCAATGAAAATTTGCCACCATTAGGATTCAAAAATGGTTCAAATGGCTCTGAGCACTATGGGACTTAACTTCTGAGGTCATCAGTCCGCTAGAACTTAGAACTACTTAAACCTAACTAACCTAAGGACATCACACACATCCATGCTCGAGGCAGGATTCGAACCTGCGACCGTAGCGGTCGCGCGGCTATAGATTGAGGCTGATGGTACTCTTAAACACTTGTATTTAGTTTACTGAATGGAAATTCTGCTTTACCTTCACTTTATTTCACACGTACTTCACTTATTCTGTTACAATATTTGCTTACGAACTAGCCTAAAATTCGAAAAACGCCTAGACCCAGAATCGAACGCTTTAACTCGAGAACTCGAATGCAAAACTCTATTCACAATTCTAACAAAGTAACACTTCTCGTAAGTGTGATTACACTATTGTCAAACTTCCTTCCTATGACGTTCGTTTTCTTCCTAAGCTATACGCGGGACGATATTTCGTAAACAACTTTTTTGCACAGTTAGTAGGCAAGGAATTGCGTTGTGGCGTCCGAGCGCTCGAATTTTGGTTCACCCTGCATAAATTCTTTGGTTTCCCACTCTAGGACAAGCCACTTGTAATTGAACGTTATAGAGATTTCAAATGCTACTTTTACTGGAAATCGCAGTCTTTTGCATTGAAACGGAAGTTCGGTAGATATGAGCGGAATTGTTTTTTCGTTATCATTTTCTGACATTATTTTTTCTTCAATTATATTGTTTGATAAGTGTTTCACGGTCATAATTTTTCCTTTAAAAGTCTTGGCAAATCTAAATTTCTCAAAAAAAATAATTTTTAATCTTATAACATGTAAAGGCATTCTTGACGGTTGCACTTAACTCAAAAATTCGTTGGGAAAATTAACAGTTTCGTAGGCACCAACCATTGAAGCAACTGATCTACATATTCTATTCTCGCCAGGCATATTATTTTGAATTTTTGAATTATTTTGTCAACTGCTTCATTTCTTACTGCTAAAATGGCTCTTTCAGGTATCCGATTTAAATTTGTGTAATTTTGAATGTGCTTCGAATAAGCTTTATCTACTGATTCATCTGGGCTGTTGCCAATGTTACACAAGTCATTTGTAAGTTCAGTTTGACTAGTTACACAGCCAACAGGGTGAGTGCATTCACCAACATGTAAGTGTTTTCTGGCAAAATATCTCGCTTTTTCATGAATGGAAAATTGGACTATCGTATTTGTTCTTAATTGTATTTTATTCATTGGAAAAAGAAGTTGGAAATTTGTGGTAAGTACTATGGGACCAAACTGCTGAGTTCATCGGTCTCTAGGCCTACGCACTACGTAATCTAACTTGAACTAAATTACGCTAAGGGCAACACATACACCCATGCCCGAGGGAGGACTCGAACCTCCGACGGGCCGACGGGTAGAGCCGAACCATGACAAGACGCATCAGTCCGCACAGCTACTCTGCGCGGCTTTTATTCATGCGAGGTGAAGAAAATAATTACTTAAAACATGCACTGCTGTCACTTGATGGAGTTGGTTTTGGAATAATTGGAAGCGTTTGCCGAAAACCCCAGAAAGTATAACTGATGCGCTTCCCACTAACTCTTAATTACCTCTGAGACATTGTGCTGTTCTGTCTCAGCTTCGTCTCAGATGAAATGAAATGATCGTACGGCATTATTGGCTGGGATACCCCATCTGAGGTTGTTCGGTAGCCTAGTACAAGTTTCTCTGTTTGACACCACTGCGGCGACTAGCGCGTCGATGACGATGAAACACTGATGAGGACAACGCAACACCCAGTCCCTGAGCGGATAAAATCTCTGACCTCTGGCCGAGAGTCGAACCTGAGCCTCACCTGTTTGTATTTTATAATGGCATAGATTCATTATTGCTGTGTTTCTTGTGTAATGACGTACCCATCGTTTTCGAAGTTTTCGGGAACTAAATAAGTTTGTTGTTAGAAAAAATATGGCAAAGAATTAAATATACACTTCTTGTTCTTGTCTCGAGAGTCTGATAGGGCTTCTAGCGAATGTGAAAGTCACGTGCCACTAAAACTGAGATCATTTCGTTTTTATATGATTAAAATAATTTAACGCGTCTTCTCGCCTATAAAACACACAAAGAAATGTAATAAGTGAAGTTAAAACCTATAATAGCAAATAATTAATAAGAGAAACCGGCTCTCTGGGAATATGAAGAGAGAATAATTTTTTCCGGTTTATGTTCTTGCTGTGAAATCTCCATAATTCTTGATTCAATACAATCTTTTTATATATGAGTTACTTCTAGGAATCTGGAACAGTTATTCGTAAAAGTTCTTTTTGTTGAAAGTAGATGGAGTTGGTATGCAACATATACACAGAACTCATACCTACTTTTGGTAGCGTCTGATATTAAGTAATGGCCTGAATGTCTCTTCGGCCAGTTATCGGAATTCCGTTTTGCGTTAGGGTATGGAACTGAGTCTGGATACAAAAAGTCATTAGGAGTAATGTACACTATGTGATCAAAAGTACCCGGGCACCTCCGACAATACACGTTTTTCACATTAGGTGCATTGTGCAGCCACTTACTGCCAGGTACTCGATATCAGCGACCTCAGTAGTTCTTAGACATCGTGAGAAAGTAGAGTGGGGCGCTCCGCGGATCTACCGACTTCGAACGTGGCCAGGCGATTGGGTGTCACTTGTGTCATACCTCTTTAAGCGAGATTTCCACATTCCTAAACACTCCTAGGTCCACTGTTTCCGATGTGACAGTGAAATGGAAACGTGAAGGGACACGTACAGCACAAAAGCGTACAGGCCGACCTCGTCTCTTGACTGACAGAAACAGAAGAGTTCAAGAGGGATGTAATGTGGAAGAGGCAGACATGTGTCCAGACCATCACACAGGAATTCCAAACAGCATCAGGATTCACTGCAAGTACTATGACAGCGATTCGGGAGGTGATAAATCTTGGATTACATGGTCGAGCGGCTGCTCATAAGCCACACATAACGCCGGTAAATGCCAAATGACGCCTCACTTAGTGTAAGGAGCGTAAACATTGGACGATTGAACAGTGGAAAAACGTTGAGTGGAGTGATGAATCACGGTACGCAATGTGCCGATCCGATGGCAGGGTGTGGGTGCGGCGAATGCCCGGTGAGCGTCATGTGCCAGCGTGCGTAGTGCCAACAGTGAAATTCGGAGGCGGTGGTGTTATGGTGTGGTCGTGTTTTTCATGGAGGGGGCTTGCACCCCTTGTTGTTTTGTATGGCACTATCACAGCACAGGCCCACATCGATGTTTTAAGCACCTTCTTGCTTCCCACTGTTAAAGAGCAATTCGGGGAATGCGATTGCATCTTTCAACACGATCGAGCACCTGTTCATAATGCACGACCTGTGGCGGGGTTGTTAGACGACAATAACATCCCTGTAATGGACTGTCCTGCACGGAGTACTGACCTGAATCCTATAGAACACCCCTGGGATGTTTTGGAAAGCCGACTTTGTGCCAGGCCTCACCGACCGACATCGTTACCTCTCCTCAGTGGAGCACGCCGTGAAGAATGGGCCACCATTCCCCGAGAAAACTTCCATCACCTGACTGAGCATATGCCTGCGAGTATGGAAGTTGTCATCAATGCTAAGGATAGGCGAACACCATATGGAATTCCAACAGTACCGATGGAGGGCACCACAAACTTGTAAGTAATTTTCAGTCAGGTGTCCGAATACTTTTGATCATATAGTGTAATTCGGGGAAGTTCTTGTGATGGTTGCCATCGTTTGTCGAATGAGAGTCCAGACATTTTCAATACTGGTGTACACAAAACGATGTTCTTCATCAACTAGTAGGTTGTACGTTACGCACAATGCTGAGTCCGCCACGTGCATGGTCTGAAGCTTTGAGTTGGTATTTTTCTGTCGACTGCTCGGTGCCAAGATGCTTTCACTATCGTTGGCAGATCACGGGATTGTATATTCTTCCAGAGTACTGGCCACCTGTAGTTTGGGTATTTTTGTTGGATAATGTTCCTGTTCTTGTTTCCCGTCAGCTTCCAATAAACTGTCTTCACCGTCGCGAGCTCCTTTTCTGCGATGTTTGACTTGCTGTCACTTACCTCAATTAAAAAGGTTTTGAGATGAAACAGTTCATTTGGAATATGTTGTACATTAATGGGAGGTTGCAGACTGGCTGTTTGTATGTGTTACACACATATAATGCTAGTGACTTGTTTTTAACACCTATCGTGTTTAAACTTGTGTCTCCTGCGGCCGATCTTAGCAATATTACTTGACTTTAAATATATATCTTCGTATGACAAAATGGCCTAAAGCTGACATGATTCGCTTCATCGTCTCTTGCGATATCGGCAACACTTATGCAACATAGTTCATCATTGACGTTATTTAGGAGTTGGCTAAGGGTACTTACTGTGTTTCATCAAGTTTCCTGATAGAGTGTATTAAAGACCTTCTGTATTAAATGCCTAGGCATTTTATTTTAGAGAGTGGTGTCAGCTGGCCGTGTTGCAGAGATAAGCAGCGTCCTGTATTGGTAATACCAAACTCCCTTTCATTCAGCTTCACTCCTGAGGCAAGTGCGTCTTTATTACGAGGGCAGTTCAATAAGTAATGCAACACATTTTTTTCTGAAACAGGGGTTGTTTTATTCAGCATTGAAATACACCAGGTTATTCCCCAATCTTTTAGCTACACAACACTATTTTTCAACGTAATCTCCATTCAATGCTACGGCCTTACGCCACCTTGAAATGAGGGCCTGTATGCCTGCACGGTACCATTCCACTGGTCGATGTCGGAGCCAACGTCGAACTGCATCAATAACTTCTTCATCATCCGCGTAGTGCCTCCCACGGATTGCGTCCTTCATTGGGCCAAAAATATGGAAATTCGACTGTGCGAGATCGGGGCTGTAGGGTGCATGAGGAAGAACAGTCCACTGAAGTTTTGTGAGCTCCTCTCGGGTGCGAAGACTTGTGTGAGGTCTTGCGTTGTCATGAAAAAGGAGAAGTTCGTTCAGATTTTTGTGCCTACGAACACGCTGAAGTCGTTTCTTCAATTTCTGAAGAGTAGCACAATACACTTCAGAGTTGATCGTTTGACCATGGGGAAAGACATCGAACAGAATAACCCCTTCAGCGTCCCAGAAGACTGTAACCATGACTTTAGTGGCTGAGGGTATGGCTTTAAACTTTTTCTTGGTAGGGGAGTGGGTGTGGCGCCACTCCATTGATTGCCGTTTTGTTTCAGGTTCGAAGTGATGAACCCATGTTTCATCGCCTGTAACAATCTTTGACAAGAAATTGTCACCCTCAGCCACATCACGAGCAAGCAATTTCGCACAGATGGTTCTCCTTTGCTCTTTATGGTGTTCGGTTAGACAACGAGGGACCCAGCGGGAACAAACCTTTGAATATCCCAACTGGTGAACAATTGTGACAGCACTACCAACAGAGATGTCAAGTTGAGCACTGAGTTGTTTGATGGTGATCCGTCGATCATCTCGAACGAGTGTGTTCGCACGCTCCGCCATTGCAGGAGTCACAGCTGTGCACGGCCGGCCCGCACGCGGGAGATCAGACAGTCTTGCTTGACCTTGCGGCGATGATGACACACGCTTTGCCCAACGACTCACCGTGCTTTTGTCCACTGCCAGATCACCGTAGACATTCTGCAAGCTCCTATGAATATCTGAGATGCACTGGTTTTCCGCCAAAAGAAACTCGATCACTGCCCGTTGTTTGCAACGCACATCCGTTACAGACGCCATTTTAACAGCTCCGTACAGCGCTGCCACCTGTCGGAAGTCAATGAAACTATACGAGACGAAGCGGGAATGTTTGAAAATATTCCACAAGAAATTTCCGGTTTTTTCAACCAAAATTGGCCGAGAAAAAAATGTGTTGCATTACTTATTGAACTGCCCTCGTAGTTATCTGAAGACCTTCGTGATCTTCTGTGCATAGACATTAAAAACAATCTTGTGTCCATTGATGGTTAAGCCTCGTAAACGTTAGGCCAATGTAGCAAGTAAAGGTTAAATGGTGATTGCAATTAGTGCCATCGATTTCGGACAACCCTCTCTTAACGAGGTGTTTATTTTAATTTCCTAAGTCAGCTGGCCATTAATCATTAGTGTTGTAACTCCTTTACTAAGATTTTCACGTATTAACTTAGTAAACTGTGGTGGAAATCCCGTAACATATTAGTTGTTAACTCTATCGAATGTCTTTGCAAAATCAAGTGATACTAAAGCACACTTGATCTTGCAAGCATCTGTAGTGGCAACGACATCCCTGTACTCGAATAAGTTGTGAATAATCTTTCTGTCAGTGACGGCGTACGTCTGATACCGACCGATAACTGTATGCATCAGTGTTTTAAGTCTGTGGGAAATAATTTGTGCTGTGATTTTAAGTCACTATTTAGTAAAGTAAGCGGTCTAAAATCATCAATGAAACTGCTTCTTGGGTGTTTAGTGATTAAAAAAAACAGTGATACCTGCCATGAGATCTTTAGGGCACTAAAATTCGGCAACAGTAATTCATTGCACATAAATAATAACTTAGGCTTCAATTGATCTTGGAAAACATAAAATTCTGACTTGAGACCGTCGGGTCCTGGTGATTTTTTTGAGGAGCACGACAGAACGTATTCAGGTTACACATCATCAGTTTCCTGCAGGAGGTTTTCGACTTCAGCAGCACTTAATCGTATTTGGAGGTTTTGCAGTAATTCTTGCTGCATTCCATAGTCGGCGTGTTTTACCGCCAGCAGCTCTGCCACGGGTTTATTGATTGAGGTTTAGATTTAGTTTTCTTTCAGGCGCGTGGTGACTTCACTTACCTTGATGTGTGTTATGATTTTTCTCTTCCCTCTTGTAATTTAAAGGATTGTGTCGAACATAGATAGTTCTTCTTGCTCTATCATATTCTGCGACCTAGACCTTACTTTACAGTTTTTTGACTGCTATGTCTTGAGTTTCAAAGTTTTGCTTTATTTTTTTCATTTGTAAGTAATTTTCTTTTACCGAGTCATCTAATTTGTGTAGGTGTATGGGACAAGCAAAATAAAATTAAGTTGTATGGAGTAAATCCTAGCATGATTTTCGTCTGTGTCGTCTATATAAGTGCACTTTGAAAACTATTGTCTCTTGGTATCCGTACTGAAATTCAGGTCGCGAACTGGCTTAATTCTGGCCAAAGATTTTGTTATTATGCATCTTAGAGGTCTCCTGAAACATATGTCAAGGGCAAGGTAGTGCTGTCTGACCATGTTTCCACAGCTGGAGACGTTCCGTTAACAAAATATCGAGCCTGAAATATTCCTTCTGAGCAACATGGCATAACTAGAGTTTTGCTTCGGAATATGAGATTAGCCCGAAAACTAAAATATTTTTCTAATTTTTGCATGCTGCTAACAAAGTTTTAAGATGAACTTGACCTATATTAGAACGAGTTAAATACGACACGTTTGAAATATTACCATTTCGGTCCATATTTTCCTTCTTTTATAGCTACTCAAAAGCTTTTCTAACTCAGTGCTGTCTTTACAGCTACCTCTAGCTACAGATTAAAACTACTACTGAAAACCGTGTGTAGAGTAGTTTTTGGAAGTATTTTAGTGAAAAATTGCGCTGCATGTATCTCGTACTAAAGCGGAATTGTGGTCTGCTGCTGACATTAAAATAACTTGTGTACATATATCTGTAATCGAATGGTTGTAGCTGATGCAGATACACTTATGGTAACCATCCCGCATTCGGATGAAAATGGAACTACCTTTTATTTAGGTATATCTTATTTATCAACATATCAGTAGGTACTTCCACAAAATTGGATGCCGGAACGTTTTAGTTAGCCATTGTTCCGCTTTCTTTATCAGTAATTAGTACATACGACCTTCTACAGTGCGTTTCTTACTTTGTTGATGTAAAGAATTGCTTGTATCTTTCAAATATTTTCTTTTGTTTTCTCAAACTTAGTTCTTGAGTTCGGAGACTCAAAGAAACTTTATCTAAATAGTGCAACAAATAGTCAGATTGTTTTCGCAGGTTTAGTAGACAGTTAGATTAGGAAATGTGACGCTTAAAGTAGTAATTAAGGTTTGCTATTTGGGGAGCAAAATAACTGATGATGGTCGAAATAGAGAGGATATAAAATGTAGACTGGTAATGGCAAGGAAAGCGTTTCTGAAGAAGAGAAATTTGTTAAAATCGAGTATATATTTAAGTGTCAGGAAATCGTTTCTGAAAGTATTTGTATGGGGTGTGGCCATGTATGGAAGTGAAACGTGTACGATAAATAGTTTGGACAAGAACATATTAGAAGCTTTAGAAATGTGCAACAGTGCAAACAAATAATTTTATAGTCTAAAGCGACTGTGACGTCATTTACAAAATTTTGCGTCACTGTGAATTTTAGTCAAAAGAAGTTGATCATGCAGTTTGGAGTTTTTGGTACGTTTACCTGAAGTTGATTGGCATCGGCAGAGAGAGATATACAATGTTTCTTCATTGCAAACCCTCTTTACTAAGACAAAAGCGCAAATTTGTATCAAAACATATCTCATGCGAATCGTAGTTACAGACTTTCCAGCATTTCAAGAAACACTAGCAACGAAATTTATCTGATGTTTGGTGAAATCCATTCGCAGCCGTTAAGCCAAACTGTGAGTGAAACTCACTCATAAAAAGTCACGGCTTCTACTGTGTTTCAAAACAACATTCATAGCGAAACTGTGTGAAGGTCGTAAATAGCAGATCGCGTGCGAATGACAGGATGCAACTGTATGTGGCTCAATGTCGTTCTGCGCCCTGCACACGACGATATCAGTTTTAACATTATCCGGATATACGGAACTCAGCCACGAAATAGTGGTGGCAGATTTTTTTATGTATGTAGTAATGGATCCTTAGAGAGCGATCCCTCATCTCGTTGTACGGTCGTGTGCAATCCGCTCATACAGCCACACGTGTTAGCACGGCATTTCTGGGGTTCAGGGAGCTGCGCCGTCCGCGGATCGAATGATTCGACGGTTTGACGACGAGGGACGGTCTGCTGGCCAGCTTGGGTGAGGTTTTTAGGCTGTTTTCCATATTCCACTAGGTGAATACCGGGTTGGTACTCATGTTTCACATCAGTTACACGATTCGCAAACACTAAGAAAACGTTCGTACTGTTTCAAATAGATAACGCCTACATTTACGCGTACATTTGGGATACACAAATTCCCTCCCGAGGGATAATGCGATGGCGACAGGAAGGGCAGCTAGCCACCCCTTAAATAAACCATACGAAATTCAGTAGTAACTGTGTCAAACCAGCTTAGATGGGAGACAAAAACGGAAGAACTAAATGTAGTTTAGTTGTCTGTAGTAAGTGCATTTTCTCTCAATGATACCATAGTAGTGAGAAAGTAACTAAGAATAATACTAATGCAAAAATGGGAATGTATGTCGTAATGTTCAGCAAAATAAATTTCTTTCGATGATTCAGATGATGCAGAACACGTAACTAGGCATAGACTGTGCGTAAATGATGATGGCAACTATTGCTTGTCACACACACCGGTCACTCCTTTCGATGTGCTTTCGAAAAAAGGCTCATTGTGAGATGAATCTCTGACGACAATAGTTGAGAAGTGGTCTTTCTACGAAGATAATGTTAAACACAAGAACAAAGAATGTTAGAGATATATTCTCTTGTTCTGAAAAAGAGGATGCACGTTTTGGACATGTAGAGCATTTTCAAAGAGATGTAATTTATGTTCTAGTTGCTTGTACAAAAACTGAGAAATAAATCTTCAAATTGTTGTTTCTGATTTTTAATTAACGTAGAGACTTCAGTTTTCAGAAGTAATTTTCTTCGCAAAGATATCGATTATCCCCCCCCCCCCTCCAAAAAAAGGCTTCTCTCTTCAGTTTCTCACCCACGTGCGAACGTTATCTGTGGTGACCTACCTATATATATTCCTCGACATAACATCTGGTAAACCTCCCTCCCTAATCGAAGTCACTAACGCACGTCTCAGCGCTGTGGGATGCTTGTTCAAATTTTCGAGGTGGAGGATATTATCACTTAGTTTCCCTATGTTTGCAGAGAGCCGCCGCTTCACTGAAGCCGGCCGCTGTGGCCGAGTGGTTCTAGGCGCTTCAGTCCGGAACCGCGCTGCTGCTACGATCGCAGGTTCGAATCCTGCCTCGGGCTTGGATGTGTGTGATGTTCTTAGGTTAGTTTGATTTAAGTAGTTCTAAGTCTAGCGGACTGATGACCTCAGATGTTAAGTTCCATAGTGCTCAGAGCCATTTGAACCATTTGAGCTTCACTGAAATTATGAACAACAGCTCCAACTGCTTATAAGTTCTTTATCTTATTGCAAGACCTATGTATAGTTTTATGCAGAAACTAATTTTTTGAGTCATCAGTCTTCTAACAGGTTTGATGCAGTCTGCCATTATTTCCTTTCCTGCGCCTACTTTTTCATCTCAGTGTTGAACATGCAATCTGTGTCTTCAATTACTGTCGTTCCAATACCTGTCTTACACTACGGTTCTTATCTTCTACAGTCGTCTCTAGTATCGTGGAGGTTATTTCCTCATGCCTTAACATATGTCCTACCAACCTATCCCTTGTTCTTTTCAGTGTTTTCCATACGTTCCTTTCTCCCCCGATTCTGCGGGGAACCACCTTATTCTTTATCTTACCAGTCAACCTAATTTTCAACAGTTCGATTCTCTTCTGTTCCGGTTTTCCCACCATACAGTGATGTGTTCCAAACGCAGGTTCTCAGAAATTACTTCCTCAAATAATTACTTGATATGTTTGATACCAGCAGACTTCTCTTGGCCAAGAATTCCTTCTTTACCTGTGTTAGGGTGCTTTTTTCTCCCTCTTGCTTCGTCCGTCATTGGTTTTTTGCTACCTATGTACCAGAATTCCTTAACTGCCTCTACGTTGTCATCACAAATTTTGATATTAAGTTTCTCGCTATTCTCATTTCTGCTACTTCACACTACTTTTATCTTTTTTCTGTTTACTCTCGATGCTAATGTACTAATTAGACTGTTCATTCAGTTCAACATGTCCCGCAATTCTTCTTCATGTCGTCAGCGAATTTATCATTGTTATCCTTTGACGTTGAATTTTAATCTCACTCTCGAACATTTCTTTTATTTCCATCATTGCTTCTTTGATGTATACACTGAGCAGTAGGAGTGATAGCGTGTATCCCTGTCTTACACCCTTTTTATTTCGAGCACTTCGTTCTTGGCCTTACAGTCTTATTGTTCCGTCTTGTTTCTTCCACATACTGGATATTACCAATCTTTCCCTGTAGTTTATTCCTGTTTTACCTGAATTTTGAACTTTACGCGTAATTTTACATTACCGAATACATGTTCTAGATCGACAAATCCTGTGAACTTGTCTTGTTTTCTTCAGTCCTGCTTCTATTATCAACCGCAACGTCAGAGGTGCCTCTCTGGTGCCTTTACATTTCCTATAGCCGAACAGATCGTCATGTAACAGACTCTCAGTTTTCGTTTCCATTTTTCTGTACATTATTCTTGTTAGCAACTTGCGTGCATGAGCTATTAAGCTGATTGTGCGATAATTCTCGCACTTGTCAGCTCTTGCTGTCTACGTAATTGTGTGAATAATAGTTTTCCGAAAGTCTACGGTATGTCACCAGTCTCATCGATTTTTACGCACTAACTTGAGTAGGCGTTTGGTCGCAACTTTCCTCAGTGATTTTAGAAAATCTGATGGAATGTTATCTATTCCTTCGGTCTTATTTGATCTCAATCCTTAGAAATCTCTTTTACCATCTGTTCCCAATACTGGATCCCCTATGACTCCAATATCTCCTTCAATCACGTCATCAGACAAGCGCTACTCCTCACAAAGGCCTCCAGTGTACCCTTTACACCCGTCCGCTCACACCTCTGCGTTTAACAGTGGAATTCCCTCAGCACTCTCAATGATACTGCCATTGCCTTTAACTTCACCGTAGCTTGTTTTGACTTTTCTATATGCTGAGTCAGGCTTTCCGAAGATCATTTCTATTTCGACTTCTTACCATTTTTCCTGAAACCATTTTGCCTCGCTGTCCTGCTGTTCCCATTTATGTCACTCCAAAGTGATTTACATTGCTGTATTCCCTCTCATTTCCTGAACGTCTTTGTGCTTCCTCCTTTATTTATTTATTTATTTATGCATTTATTTTACCTGGCAAGATTTCCCAAGATTTCTCCTCATTTACTTTGCTGGTGTTTGTGTTTGTCTTGCCAATATGTGTGACAGCCATTTTTAAGCGACGTCCACTCCTCTTCAATCAACCTGCCTACTGTCGTATTCCCTACTGCAGCATCCACTCCCTTAGCGACCTGCACGTCCGTCTCATTATTCCTCAGTACATCACTATCCCACTTCCTTCCAAAATTATTCTTCTGAATGATTCTCTTAAACGTCAGACTACTCTTCATCATAGTGAATTTTGACTGGAGTGTAAATCTGCTCCTAGATGCGCTTTACAACTAGAAATCTGATTTCGGAGTCTCTATCGGACCACGATGTAATCTAGCTGGAATCTTTCCGTGTCTCCGGTTCTTTCTCAAGTGTATTTCTTCCGCTTGTGCTTATTAAACAGAGTATTCACCATTACCATATGAAATTTATTGCAGAACTGTCTTTCACCGCTCTCTTCCCTACTATCCAGCTCATATTCCCCTGTAAATGTTCGTTCTGTTCCTTCCTGTACAATTGGATTCAAATCCACCATGATTATTCGATTTTCATCTCCCTTTACATACTGAAATACACAATCAGTATCTTCATATACTTTTTCTATCTCTTCATCTTCTCCTTACAGCGTAGACATATACTCCTGAATTACCGCTGCCGGCGCTGGTTTTCTGTCGAATCTGATGAGAAGAACCTTATTACTGAATTGTTCACAGAAACCCACTCTCTGCCCTACCTTCCTATTTATAACGAATCATACTTCCGTCATACCATTTTCTGCTACTGTTGATATTATCCTATATTCGCTTGACCAGAATTCTTCTCTTATTTCCCCCTTCACTTCACTGACCCACTCTGTATATAGGATGAGATTTAGCATTTCCCTTTGCAGATTTTCTAGCTTCCCTATTACATTCAAACTTATGACAGTCCATGCTCCGACCCTTAGAATGTTATTACTTCGTTGCTTATTCCATCTTTTTATCAAGATAAAATTCACCTTAGCAGTACCATCCCGGGGATCCGAATGGGGGACTAGGCCGGAATCTTTTGCCAATGGAGAGATCATCAAAAAGTCTTTTCAGTTACAAGCCACACATTATTCGTCCTTAATGCAGTAGCTTCCACTGACTTCTGTATGCTTAAGCCGTCAATCATTATGATTCATCCACCTGAAAGGGCAATTTCCCATCTCAAGTCAAGAGAGTGCCCTGACTGAACCTCTGTCCTATCCTTCGCCTCCTTAAAAAGGCAGTTGGCAGAACGGCGGTGACATCTTATGCCGGAAGTTTTCGACAGCTATTGCTGATGATTTTTACTGAAAATTTAAACAATGGTTGGTGTCGAATACGCGATCCAAGCCGTTTTGATTATTGGGTAAAGATGCTAGCCTTAGACACAGAGTCCACTAGAAAATACACACATCAAACAAAGTTTTGCATCACCTCGGTCCCGAGAGTTCCGGAACCTGTACAGAAAATTGGAATAGAGATCAACATAAACATCATTTCTGCCCTTTTCATTGCTCTTGAAAACCAGACATTGCATGTTATACCACCATACAACGAGACCTTCAGAGGTGGTGGTCCAGATTGCTGTACACACTGGTACCTCTAATACCCAGTAGCATGTCCTCTTGCATTGATGCATGCCTGTATTCGTCGTGACACTATCCACAAGTTCGTCAAAGCACTGTGGATCCATATTGTCCCACTCCTCAACGACGATTGGGCGAAGATCCCTCAGAGTGGTTGGTGGGTCACGCCATCCATAAACAGCCTTTTTAATGTGTGGAGAACATGCTGGTCACTTTAGTCGAATGATGTCGTTACCCCGAAGGAAGTCATTCACAAGATGTGCACGATGGAGGCGCGAATTGTCGTCCATGAAGACGAATGCCTCGCCAATATACTGCCGATATGGTTGCACTATCAGTCGGAGGATGGCATTCACGTATCGTCTGCAGTTGTGGCGCCCTCCATGACCACCAACAGCGTACGTCTGCCCCACATAATGTCACCCCAAAATGGCAGGGAACCTCAATCTTGCTGCACTCGCTGGGCAGTGTGTCTAAGGCGTTCAGCCTGACCGGATTACCTCCAAACACGTCTCCGACGACTGTCTGGTTGAAGGAATATGCGACACTCATCGGTGAAGAGAACGTGATGTCAATCCAGAGCGCTGCATTCGGCATGTTGTTGGGCCCATCTGTACCGCGCTGCACGGTGTCCTGGTTGCGAAGATGGACCTCGCCATTGACATCGGGAGTGAAGTTGCGCATCACGCAGCCTATCGCGCCCAGTTTGAATCGTAACATGACGTCCTGTGGCTTCACGAACAGCAGTATTTCAACATGGTGGCGTTACTGGCAGGGTTTCTCCGAGCCATAATTCGCAGGTAGCGGTCATCCATTGCAGTAGTAGCTCTTGGGCGGCCTGAGCGAGGCATGTCATCGACAGTTCCTGTCTCTCTGTGTCTCCTACATGTCTGAACAACATCGCTTAGGTTCATCCCAAGACGCCTGGACGCTTCCCTTGTTGAGAGCCCTTCCTGGCACAGAGTAACAATGCGGACGCGATCGAACCTCGGTATGGACCGTCTAAGCATGGCTGAACTACAGACAACAGGAGCCGTGTACCTCCTTCCTGGTTTAATGGCTGGAACTGATCGGCTGTCGGATCCCCTCCGTCTAATAGGCGCTGGTCATGCATGGTTGTTTACGTCTTTGGTCAGGTTTAGTGACATCTATGAATAATCAAAAGGACTGTGTCTCTGATACGAAATCCACAGTCAACGTCTATCTTCAGGAGTTCTGGGAACCGGACTGATGCAAAACATTTCTTGATGTGTGTATAAAATTAGGAAATGTAAAAGGAGGTTCCACTCTTGGAGTAAATTAGAAAGCTTTTTAGCCAACTGGAGCAGTTATACACCAATCAACGATTTTTTACTGTTGGTAATTGTCCGTCAAGGAGAGGATTTATGGTGGCGTAAAGTTCCTGATCATCAGACACTTCAGACGTTGGATAAATTTCCAGACCACTGTGCAGTGTCTCACGGAGTGAGGGCATGTGACATTATTGATGATGAAGCGTATATGTACATATATTTGCAGACATTCATAAGGGATGTATCCGCCCTTACCGGTCTGGACGGCTTTAAGTTTGCTGGGGACTCTTTCAATAATGTGTTTTGAGTGTCTGTAGAAGAGTCGTAGCCCATTCTTCCTCAAAGGCGTAACCAGAGAAGGTAGTGATGTTGGACACTGAGGTCTGTATTGAAGCTGACATTGTTACTTGCCCCAGAGGTGTTCCATTGCCTTCAGATCGTGACTCCGGGTCGGCTAGTCCATTTAAGGAACGGTATTGTCCACGAATCATTGTCTCACAGATGTTTTATGACAGGGTGGGTCTGGAATCGCGCGACCACTACGGTCGCAGGTTCGAATCCTGCCTCGGGCATGGATGTGTGTGATGTCCTTAGGTTAGTTAGGTTTAAGTAGTTCTAAGTTCTAGGGGACTGATGACCTCAGAAGTTAAGTCCCATAGTGCTCAGAGCCATTTTTTTGACAGAGTGGACTTTCATGCGGTCTCCAGATTGTTCTCTACTGTACACGATACACAACGCTGTATAATGTTTCCGTATCATCCATTTTAGCGTTTTCTTAAGCGTAAGAGGGGGACCACACCCTAATCACAAAAAGCACCCTCTTATCGTAACACAACCTCCACCGTACCTCACTGTTGGCACTAAACCAGATGGCAGGTAACAGTCTCCAGGCATTCGCGAAACCAGAACCTTTCCTTCGGATTCTCACACGTTAAAGCGTGATTCATCAGATTAAATCACCCGTATACAGTCATCCATTGTCCTCTAACGCCACTCTTGACATCACTTCAAGTATTACTTAGCTCTGACTACAGAAATATGTAGTTCATGAGGATTTGCTCGACCATTATACCCCATTTCTTTTAACTGATTACGCACAGTAATTGTGCTAGCTGTAATACTAGTAACACTTTGGAACTATCGAGTGATTCCCTTCACCGTTGTCACTGAATACCGTAACTCCTAAACACAATAAAAAATGAAAATATGTCTGTTCAGGGAAATAGATAAAAATTCGCTTGACGCCTTCCTCAGAGACGGTCTCCACTCCTTTCAGATTAACAATGTTGGTTGAATTCAAAGAAATAAGATCGACACCAATTGAATGATTTATACCAGATAAATTAATGAACAACTGAGCTGATCCCCCATGATACATAAAACAGGTCGGAACACTGTGGCAGAAACAACGAAAAAAGCATGCCATATTTAAACGAACACAAAACCTCCAACAATGTTTATCTCTTACAAATGGTTCAAATGGCTCTGAGCACTATGGGACTTAACATCTGAGGTCATCAGTCCCCTAGAACTTAGAACTACTTAAACCTAACTAACTTAAGGACATCACACACATCCATGCCCGAGGCAGGATTCGAACCTGCGACCGTAGCGGTCGCGCGGTTCCAGACTGTAGCGCCTAGAACCGCTCGGCCACCCGGCCGGCTGTCTTTTACAGAAGTAGAAAATTAAGCGGAATCTTCAATACGAGATGCTTATGATAGTTTCCGTAACGAAACTTGGTCTCAAAACTTTTCAGAAAAGTCAAAGGAATTCTGGTCGTATGTAAAGTATGCTAGCGGCAAGACACAGTCAATGTCTTTTCTGTGCGATAGCTATGGGAATCTATCAATGACAGTACTGCTAAAGAAAATTTACTAAACACAGCCGAAATTCCTTCACCATAGAAGACGAAGTAAATATTCCGGAATTTGAATTAAGATCAGCTGCCAACATGAGTAACTTACAGATCGATATCCTCGGAGAAGTGAAGCAACTTAAATAAAATAATAAAATCAAGTCTTCTGGTCCCGGTTGTATTAGAGTTAGGTTCCTTTCAGAATATGCTGATACAATAGCTCCATACTTAACGGTGATGTACACTGAAGAGCCAAAGAAACGGATTGTGTAGGGTCCCCGCGACTACGCAGAAGTGCCGCAATACAACGCGGCATGGACTCGACTTATGTCTGAAGTAGTACTCGAAGGACTTCACACCATGAATCTTGCAGTGCTGTCCATAAATCCGTTAGAGTACGAGAGAGTGGAGATCTCTTCTGGACAGTACGTTGCAAGGTATCCCAGATATGCTCAATAATGTTCATATCTGGGGAGTTTGTTGGCCAGCATAAGTGTTTAAACTCAGAAGAGTGTTCCTGGAGCCACTCTGTAGCAAATTCTGGACGTATGGGGTGTCGCATTGTCCTGCTGGGAAGGCCCAAGTCCGTCGGAATGCATGATGGACGTGAATGGATGCTTACGTACGTATCAGCTGTCAGAGTCGTATGTAAACGTATCAGGGGTCCCACACCATTAAAGAGCATCCATCAGCTTGAACAGTCCCCTGCTGACATGCAGGGTCCATGGATTCATCAGGTTGTCTCCATACCCGTACACGTCCATCCATTCGATGCAATTTGAAACGAGACTCCCCAGACCAGGCAACATGTTTCCAGTCGTCAACAGTCCAATGTCGGTATTGACGGGCCCAGGCGAGGCGTAACTCTTTGTGTCGTGCAGTCATCAAGGGTACACGCGTGAGCATTCGGCTCCGAAAGCCCATATCGATGATGTTTCGTTGAATGGTTCGAACGCTGACGCTTGTTGAAGGCCCAGTATTGAAATCTGCAGCAATTTGCGGAGGCTTGCCCTTCTGTCACGTTGAAAGATTCTCTTCAGTCGTCGTAGGTCTCGTTCTTGCAGGATCTTTTTCCGGCCGCAGCGATGTCGGAGATTTTTTGTTTTACCGTATTCCTGATTCGGTACACTCGTGCAACGGTCGCACGAGAAAATCCCAACTTCATCGCTACCTCGGAGATGCTGTGTCCCATCGCTCGTGCGCCGACTATAATATCACATTCAAACTCCCTTAAATCTTGATAACATGCCATTTTAGCAGCAGTAACCGATCTAACAACTGCGCCAGACTCTTGTTGTCTTATATAAGCGTTGCCGACCGCAGCGCCGATTCTGCCTGTTTACTTATATCGGTATTTGAATACGCATGCCTATACCAGTTTCTTTGGCGCTTCAGCGTACCACTGTTCGCTTGACGAAAGATCCTTACCCAAAGAGTGGAAAGTTACACAGGTCACACAAACATTCAAGAAAGGCAATAGGAGTAATCCACTAAATAACAGGCCCATATCATTAACGCCGATACGCAGTAGGATTTTGGAACATATATTGTGTTAGAATATTATGAATTACCTCTAAGACAACGGTATATTGATACTTAGTCAACACGGATTTAGAAAACATCGTTCTTGTGAAACACAACAAGCTCTTTACTCACACGAAGTTTGAGCGCTATCGACAAGGGATTTCAAATAGATTCCTCATTTCCAGATTTCCAGAAAGCTTTTGACACTGTACCTCACAAGCGGCTTGTAATCAAAATGCATGCCTACGGAATATCGTCTCAGTTATGTGACTGGATCGTGATTTCCTGTTAGAGAGATCACAGGTCATAGTAACTGAAGGAAAGTCATCGAGTGAAACAGGATTGATTTCTGGCTTTCCTCATGGACTGTTAGAGGCTGTCTGTTGTTCCTTATTTACACAAACAATGTGGGAGACAATCTGAGCAACAGTCTTAGGTTGTTTGGCGATGTCGTTCACCACCTAGTAAAGTCATGAGAAGATCAAAACCAAATGTAAAACAATTTAAAAAAGTTATCTTTATGGTGAGAAAATTGACAGTTAACCCTAAATAAGGAAAACTGAGGGGTCATCCACAGGAGTACTAAAAGGAATCAATTAAGCTTCTGTTACACGATAAATAAATTAAATCTATAGGCCACAAATTCAACTAAATACTTAGAAATTACAATTACGAACAACTTAAAGAACACATAGAAAATGTTTTGGGGAAGACGAACCAAATACTGTGTTTTACTGACAGAACACTTAGAAGATGCAACAGATTTACTAAAGACACTGCCTACACTACGGTTGTCCGGTGTCTTTTGGAGTACTGCTGCGCGATGAGAGATCCTTACCAGATGGAGGAGGATATTAGTGTTTAACGTCCCGTCGACAACGAGGTCATGAGAGACGGAGCGCAAGCTCGGGTGAGGGAAGGATGGGGAAGGAAATCGGCCGTGCCCTTTCAAAGGAACCATCCCGGCATTTGCCTGAAGCGATTTAGGGAAAGCACGGAAAACCTAAATCAGGATGGCCGGAGACGGGATTGAACCGTCGTCCTCCCGAATGCGAGTCCAGTGTGCTAACCACTGCGCCACCTCGCTCGGTATCCTTACCAGATAGGGTCAACGGAATACATCGAGGAGGTTCAAAGAAGGGCAGCACGTTTTGTATTGTCTAGGAACAGGAGAGAGAATGTCACGGATTTGGGGTGGACATCACTTAGAAAAAGGCGTTTCTCATTGAGGCGGGATCTTCCACGAAATCTGTAGCACCGACTCTCTCCTCCGAATGCGAAACTATTTTTTTCACGCCGACCTACACAGGGAGAAAGGATCATCATTGTAAAATAAGGGAAATGAGAGCTCGCACGGGAAGATTTAAGTGTTCGATTTTTCCGCGCACTGTTCGAGAGCGGACTAACAGAATTATTGTGAAGGTAGTTCGATGAACCCTCAGCCAGATACTTAAGTTTTATTGGCAGAGTTACCATGTAAATGCAGATGCAGATGTAGACGTAATGATGTCATTTCTTACAACCCCTTTCTCTATGGTCGACAGCCCTTGTCCGTCAGTACAATCAGATCCCTGTCGACGTACCGGTCCATTCTGTTGTTACTGTTTCTCTACTGACGTTACAAAATTCCTTGCCTCCATTTATACTGGTGGGTATGTCTGTCGTGACATCTAGTGGTCAGTTTCGCATTATATTGGGGTTTCCGTGTACTTTTGTTCAGACAGTCCATGCTGGAAACGGGTTCTCCCTCTCCCTTCCAACATCATCGTGAAACACGAACTTGACACTACACAACAGAAAAACACTCATTGCAGTCACCTACGCGTGTCACACAACTCTCACACTTGGCGAAAGAACGGTGGTATTGCGCACGATGAAGGTAATACGATTGGTGAGTTGAACCAAGCTCTTGTGGTGAATTTATGTGGACTCGCATGCGGAAGGTGCGGTGCAACTTCTGACCAGCTATCCTGATTTACATTTTCTGTGATTTCGCTGCATCAGTTAAGGTGTCAGCTCAGTCAGAACCAATCCTTCCTCCCGTTCTTCCACAAACGAGTCAGTACTCTGTCTGCGACTACGTTGAAGTAAACGAAGAAAGGAATATTACGTTTTAACAATCCGTCAAAGGCTATGTAATCAGATTAGATTAGTTACACTTGAAACATAAAGACCTAGAACAAGCTCGGATAGTCAAGGATAAAGAGGCAAATTGTCAGCGTCTTTTTCAAAGGGAACATCCAGATGTTTGCCTTACGCGATTTAGGTAACTGGAAAGTTTCGCGCTCATGCAGAAGCTTACCAACACAGATTTCTCTTGCGCACCATTCGCAATTGGGGCAGTAAATATTGTGGGGAGGGGGCGTGGGGGGAGGGTATGGTACACGAAATACAACCCGTTACACACAGTACAGTGGATCGCGGAGTCTATATTTTGATGCAGGAGAGACGTTGGAAAGCTAAATCATGATGATCGGAAGAGTATTTGAGAGCCATTCATCACGAATGCGAATGCATTGCTTTAACCACTGGATCTATGTCGAGATGGCAGACTGTGTTTTCCTTCTTGTTCATTGTTGTTCATTGCACCCAAGTTAATGCAAGTCGTCTCAATATTCCTCATACGGAGAAAAAGTATTCCGTCATTCAAAAAATGTAGTGCTGTGGATCGTGATACGCGTTTACTGTAATACTATCTCGGGTTTATCTGGATAATGAATAAACAAAAATGTGTATTAATCATGATTACAGATCTGAATGGAATTACGCGAAGAAGAAAATGATATGTTCTCTTGGCGGAAATAACGAATCTTTGACATATGTAACAACTGGAAGTAACATAGCCTAGCTGTATCAGTAATTTTAGTGTTCTACACCCGAAAGATATGACATTATCATGCTTACCTGATCTGTTTTCATGTACGCCTGAACCAGATACGACGTCAACAGATACCACGTGGGGCTTTCTATGCTTCCTGAACCCTAATCGAGGTAATAATGAAATCTTAACGATCGTCCCATTACATACAGGCAACAGGATCGAGAAAAGAAAGAAAGAAAGCGTCGTTCTGCGGTGTTGACGGGGGGGAGGGGGGGGGAGGGGGGGCATGAGGTAATGGGTTCAGCCACCTAATCAGAAACGGTTTTCTTCATCCACGCACAATGGCCGTTTTGTCCGCCTTATAATTGAGTTGTCAGCGTGACGGATTGCCGTCCTACGGGCCCGTGTTCGATTCCCGGCTGGGTTGGAGATTTTCTCCGCTCAGGGACTGGGTGTGCGTTGTCTTTATCTTCGTTTCATTCCCATCCGGCGCGCAGGTCGTCCAATGTTGCGTCGAATGTAATAAGACCTGCACCAAGGTTGCCGGACCTGCCCCGCAAGGGGCCTCCCGGCCAATGACGCCAAACGCTCATTTCCATTTCCAGTGGCCCTGCTGTGTGTGAGAGATCTTTCAGTTGATTAGGTGTGCGTAATGTGGTGTTACGTTAATGTTGTACGACGATAAGAAACGGAACAGGATGAGACCCGGTGCTGGCACATAGCCTACTCTTATCGAATATAATCTAGGACTTTGTGAGGTCAAAAATCTTCATGCTGCGGACGAAACAACAGTGTCAGGCACCATGGAGAAGTTTGGAATATAAAAATGGAGATGGACACGACTGCTTTGACCAGGAACCTTACGACGCCTCCTCTACTTCCCTTTCCGGCCACAATACTGACAGCGAAAATTTTTCCACAATCAGGTTTAGAACTGGCTACATCAGAGTCGAGCGCGGCCCCACGGGCGTGCAATAACCACTGTGTTGGTTTCCTCTGCTTGTCGACTCTAGAAAACTGAGTTGTTGCCATGATGCCTATTCTTCTGGACTCTGCTCAATTCTGGTAGTTCCTGAAGGTAATTGATATTTTGTCTTTGCACTATAAGGAGTGGTCAAATGAAAACGAGACAGATCTAAAATGTAAGTGTATTGGTGTATTGATTATTACTTCAAAAGTAATCACCATAAATGTTAATACATTTATCTCACTGTGAGATAAGACGATCACTGCCTTTATGGAAAAATGCTTGCAATTGCCTATGGCAACATGATTGTACGCAGGCGTGCACCTCTTCGTCCGAAGCAAATCGACGAATGTCGTTCCCCAGGGCTCCAAAAATATGAAAATCACATGGGGAGGGATCAGGAGTGTACGGAGGAAGTGTAATGACTTCCCAGAGAAACTTTTGCAATTTAGTCGAACAATAGGCACGCCAGTTCCGGAATAGTCATGATGACCTTTTCTTTGACGGCAAGGGCTTCATTTCCTTTTTGGTCACGGCTCCAAAATTAACGCACAGAGGTACGTGGACACTTTACAAAAACTAAAGGGCCCCACCAAATACAAACGCCTGGGAATGTTGACTGACGGCATCATTCTGTTTTGTTGTGGCGGGTGTGGAAGCCACGGTCGGATGCAGAGCGTGCGCCTACCGTCACATGTGTTCCGGGGACTTCCAGCTGCTTTCTGTGTTGGACAACATTTCCACTTTCACTCTTTTATCTCTCTCGCACCCCTTCTTGCTTCTGTCTCTTGTTTCCTCGGATACGGTCCGATTCATTGTGATTTTTCTTCTGTGGGAACTATAACCTCATTGACACAAAAAGGATTGAGAAACAAATGACCTCGCACTCTAGACCCTTTAACCCGATAAATCTATCCATTTCTTCTGCAATGCCAGAGTACTGAATACAATTTCTTGCACAAGAACACCTAATACGGAGATTTATTGCGCCATCCTTCCTATGATGTCCTATTGCCGGGACACTTACAGGACTCTGCTGATTCGCCAAGAGCTGGGTCGTTGTGCAACAAATAGTATAACAATGTAATAACAATACAGTAGTATGGGACTTTAGTTGCAAATCGTTTCAATGTTCAAATACACAATGTGATGAAATGTATTCGGACACTTGGCTGAAAATGGCTTACAATTTCTTGGCTCCCTCCATCGGTAATGCTGGAATTCAATATGGTGTGGGCCACCCTTAGCCTTGATGACAGCTTCCACTCTCGCAGGCATACGTTCAATCAGGTGCTGGAAGGGTTCTTGGGGAATGGCAGCCTATTCTTCACGGAGCGCTGCACTGAGGAGAGCTATCGACGTCGGTCGGTGAGGCCTGGCACGAAATCGGCGTTCCAAAACATCCCAAAGGTGTTGTGTAGGATTCAGGCCAGTACCCTGTGCTGGCCAGTCCATTACAGGGATGTTATTTCCATGTAACCATTCCTCAACAGGCCGTGCATTATGAACAGGTACTCGATCGTGTTGAAAGATGCAGTTGCCATCCACGAATTGCTCTTCAACAGTGGGAAGCAAGAAGGGGCTTAAAACGTCAATGTGGGCCTGTGCTGTGATAGTGCCATGCAAAGCAACAAGAGGTACAAGTCCCCTCCATGAAAAAGACGACCACACCATAACACCACTGCCTCCGAATTTTACTGTTGGCACTACAGACGCTGGCAGATGACGTCCACCGGGCATTCGCCATACCCACACCCTGACATCGAATCGCCACATTGAGTACCGCGACAACGTTTTCCCACTGTTCAATCGTCCTTGTTTACGCTCCTTACACCAAACGAGGCGTCGTTTTGCATTTACCGGCGTGATGTGTGGCTTATGAGCAGCCACTCGACCATCAAATCCTAGTTTTCTCACCTCCTGCCTAACTGTCATAGTACTTACAGTGGAACCTGATGTAGTTTGGAATTCCTGTGTGATGATCAGGATAGTCTGCCTTTTACACATTACGACCTTCTTCAACTGTCGGCGGTCTCTGTCAGTCAACAGACGAAGTCGGCCTTTACCCTTTTGCGCTGTGCGTGTCCCTTCACGTTTCCACTTCACTGTCACATCGGAAACAGTGGAGGTAGGAATGTTTAGGAGTGTGTAAATCTCGCATAGAGGCGTATGACACAAGTGACGCCCAATCACCTGACAACGTTCGAGGTCCGTGAGTTCCGCGGAGCGCCCCATTCTGCTCTCTGACGATGTCATAACCACTGAGGTCGCTGGTGTGGAGCACGTGACAGTAGGTGGCAGTACAATGCACCTAATGTGAAAAACGTACGTTTTTGGGCTACCCCGATACTTTTGATCACATAGTGTAACTTACGGTAATGCGGCCGGGTGGAATCGTTGACAACTACCGACATTTCGACAGGAGCGCACCCTGTCATTTTCAAAGCAAAACTGCAGCAAGTAAGCGCTGCGCAAGCGAATTTAACACCTCGGTTTTCACAGAAACTCCGTAAAGGTACATCTCACTCACTCACACACACACACACACACACACACACACACACACACACACACACACACACACACAGACAGACAATTTCTTAAACACTAGCGCCACCACAAACCAAAGACGACCGACGTCAGAAATTATTTATAGTCAAATTAATAATCAAGGTGTGAGGTAGGTTAAAACTCTGTCCCTCTGTGTTATCTTTACATAGCTTCTGGGAAAACCGAGGTTTTAAATTTCGTTGCACAGCTCTTACTTGCTGCAGTTTTGCCTTGAAAATGGCAGGGTGTGCTCCAGCGAAATGAAACCAGTTGTCGACGACGTCGCCCGGCCGCATTCCCATAATTTATTTGAACAACAATACAGCAGTATAAAATGTCCTACAGTATATCGAGTAAAATGGTGCAATTGTTAAGACTCTAAGCTCGCATTCTGGAGGAAATACTTCAAAGCCCCATCCGACCATCGATATTTAAGTTCTCCGGTGTCCCTTTAAGTCATTTAACATGAATGACAGGATGGTTTCTCAAAACAGATTAGCCCTATTTTCGTCGCTGGACTTGTCCAGGTATATGTTACCAGTTATGCCTCATGCTCTGCCTAATTCTTAGCTAAATTTGCTTATTGTGTTGTTAAAAAAAAAAGAAAAAGTTCAAATATGTGTGTAATCTTATGGGACTTAACTGCTAAGGTCATCAGTCTCTAAGCTTACACACTACTTAACCTAAATTATCCTAAGGACAAACACACACACCCATGCCCGAGGGAGGACTCGAACCTCCGTGTGGATCAGCCGCACAGTCCATGACTGCAGCGCCCTAGACCTCTCGGCTAGTCCCGCGCGCTATTGTGTTGTTCTGTCGTTTGTGATAACAGAAGTATAATGTATATTAAAAGAAAAAAAATTGACTAAACAGTAAACAAGCTTTAAGAAATAAGAGTACATCACTGACAAACTAACACCTTAATATGGAAACAAGTATGAAATCCATCACGATGCTTTCTCAAACTGACTTAGGCTGCTATTGTGAATCTCGAACTATCAAAAGAAGAAATAGAAGCAATAGGAATTTGAATATAGGGGAGACTCTGGAAAGTATCTCTATGAGCAATCATTTTTAGAAATTAACGGGAAAAGGATAATTAACTCTATACCAAAACATATGGTCTGACCTTTAAAAAGATTCTCGAAGAAAAAATCCGAAGAAAAATCTCTAGAGGTCCAGAACTTCTATGCTGAAATGTGCGGTCAGTGGTAAGAACTGCAACAATCACAATTATATAAATAGTGTTAGTAAAGAACAGCAACAATGAATGAATGAAGATGTTATTTATCAGAATTGAGAATATGTTCTGCATCTAATGTGCTCAGCATCGACTGGCCGTAAAAATCTGATCTTCATTTATTTCTTTTCTGGCTAACAGTAGTTATAGGAACGTACGTTTATCAGGAAAGCAGTGATCTGGCCCATGAGTTCTTCCACGCGACGCTTTCCAGAATGTTGAGAGCAGCGTCTGTATTATGCTCCAGTTACACATGATAGTACGAGGTGTTTTGTTGATAAAACGAGGAGGAGGGAGTTAGATATTTTACTGCAAAATACTAGTAAGTGTGGATGAATATAACTTGTCTTGAACACAGCACACACTCTGATGTCTTGCAACTATCCTATTACCATACTGTATCGCTTATTTTCCTTACTCTGATCTGAAAGCTGAGTCACCTTATAGACATCTAGCAACCTAAAGATGTGGGGCCCAAAAGTTTCATTTACACTGTAAAATATCTGAAACAGAAAGCCAAGTTGTTAGAAAAACTGGGAATCGAACTCCGAATTTTTTGACGCTATTCTATACCCCACAATGAAACCTTAGGTCCGAAATATCCATGTGAAGTCTGAGTGTGTGCTCTTACCCAGTGTTACTGAAAGCTTTAGTTACGCATGTCTATATTCAGTCGTAAGTAGGTTAATTAAACAATATTGGGGGAATTCCTCCAGGGTCGCAAGTGCATTTAATGAGCGTTTACGTAACTCCACTTCTGGGGATTTGGTTTATCGATACAACTAATGAACTGGAAGGGTGTTTCATTTTACTTGTGTAGGCTCTGTAAAGCGCTGCGTACTTCGCTAATCTGATCACATTACAACAAACGAAGTTAGTTGACAGAGTGAAACGGATGAAGGAAACCTTAACAATATCGCAAAAAATGTGGAATATTACTGAGCACACGTTTTAGGGTTTCTCAAAATTTTGATACGAATATTTTGAGTCAAAAGTGGCAAAGCTTTAGTTTTAGAGTTATTTTGTGAAGTAGCAATGTCACTATTCTGCAGACTGTGTTCGCTTTTCTTTTCCTGCTTCTAGATTCACCTGATCGACTCTAACGATATTAGTCTTTGTAAATTGTTGACTATTTCAATCGGAAAGCGCAGGTGTAATCAACTTCATGATCATTGAAACAGCGCTGCTGCTTTAGAGCGTACACAAGATAAAGTAGTATGTTAAGGAGAAAATATCTGGGCTTTCGATTTAGTTGGGAGAAACCAACATTAATTTCGATGAGCAGACCAGCTAATGGAGTCTCCAGTAAAATAAATCTGTCAACCGGAATATTGTGAACTCCCGTCTTGTGTGGAAATTACCGTTTCTAACAACGAAGGAGGGCTTCGCCCGTTGTAAAATAGACGTATATCAGACCCTCTAGTAATGGTTAATCAATCTTAACTCCATTTACAGATAATGAGAATTGCTGAGTTAAGCGGTTCTGAAAATTGTATGACGTCTAGGAACAATCTATATTAATAAGCGACTCTCTCGGAAACCAGAACCTGGTTAGAGTTGCCAGTTGCCTATCTGACGGTTTCCAGGAGGCAACGAAAATTAGATTTTCAGTACTTCGCATAATTATTGAGCGAATTTAAAAATTTAAAATGTTGTCTTAAGATGTTATATTAAAAGTTTAACACAATAAGGCAAGTATTAGTTTTAGAAACTGTGTTTGTCTTGAGCCAGCGTTACTGGCGACGAGCAAGTATCAATACTTCATTCATACAGTATTTGAGAACGAGATCACTTAGCGACTGCCAACAAACTTTACACATAAATTTAAAAGTTTACTAAATTTTTTTCTCTCTGACATTCTCCACAAAATGACGAAAGGAAGAAAGTTTACCGCTCATTACATTTTCACTATTCATGCAGTAAAACTTTAGCAACTAGTAATGGCGTTTTAATTTATTGATTCTTTACTGCCGACTCTATCAGCAACACAGTTTTCAGACAGTATCCACATATACCCTGAATGTGCTTGCAAAATGACATCATTGTCAGACACATAGTTGAAGAGGTGTGACGTCAGTAAAACTTCAACATCAGGACGACATTTTATTGTACTTCTTCTTTGGTACTAATTTTGCTCGCAACATACTTTGCAGAAAATATCCACATACATCACTCAGTGTATGCACCTGCAAATTATATCACTGTACGCCACGTAGTTCAAGAGATATGATGTCGATAATATTAAGGTATGTGAAAAACTTGCTTTTGCTTGAAATGGAGTGCTAAATATCCAGAGTATATTTATAAAAAAATATGTTCAAATGTATGTGAAATCTTACGAGACTTAACTGCTAAGGTCATCAGTCCCTAAGCTTACACACTACTTAAACTAAATTATCCTAAGGACAAATACACACACCCATGCCCGAGGGAGGACTCGAACCTCCGCCGGGACCAACCGCACAGTTCATGACTGCGGCGCCTGAGACTGATCGGCTAATGCCGCGTGGCAGTATATTTATCCAGTACTTCATAATGAGTGCACCTAGCACCTTCCAACAAATGATACAAAGGAAAAGAAGACATTAGCTGCCATGGGGAAATGAAATATATCAATGGGGAAAGTTGAAAATTTGGGTCACACCGGGATATATATATATATATATATTTCTTTAGTTAGCTTAAGGAAGTAGAGCTGTCAGCTTCAGACTGATGGAGACAAGGTGGGCAGAGGTAGGAACAGAAGTTTGACCACAGTGCCTCTCTGTCGCCGTCCTGGACCGCGCCATCCGATTTTGTGTAACTGGGTGTTAGAAACACAGGTTAAAAGAAATATCTTTTCGTATAGTTGTTCCCTTCTAGGGGTAAAAAAAGTATACAAACAGCAAAAAGAACATTAAGGCACAAATACAACGTAAAGGGCCCCTTCCGGCGGAACCAGAGTTAGACACAACACCCGCGGCTACTAGCGACAAGACGTTCTGAGATCCTGCTAACCTGCCAGGTACGTCTTCACAAAGCAAGCTCCCATATGGTTTTGACACTTGTTCCAGTCCGTGAGATTAACTTATCATACCCAGCGCACTCCAACTGAGGGCAGGGTTCCAGATAATTTGCAGAATATTGGCGGATGGCGTCGGAGACGAGTGAATTGTTTCAACAGGAAGATTCAAAAAACGAGAAAGTGCTTATTCCGTCCAGATAAAACCCTAGATCCATGTCACTGCATGCATCTTAGTAAGTGGATAAAGCGTCATATCCGGGAAGAGAAGGGAGGACGGAATCACTGCAGTTGGGGCCATGAACTGAATGAGGGCCAACCTCCACACTTGCACGGCAGAACCACAGTTCAGATGGTGTTAATCAGCACATGGTAAATGGAACTGGAGACATAATGAAGACTCTATCATACATAGTGAATGGATCTCTGTCGAGTGATGTATTTGTGGTTTACCGCCAAATACCAGGGGTCTTACACTCGGATCGGGGATAGCGTTGTGCAATGAACGCTAAACCATTCACCAAGTAACCGAGGGAAGATGCCTTTTAGTTGGACACAGTGATGGACTCGCATTATCACTGGTGAAGCAACCAAATACTACCTCTAGACTGTATGCTTATTGTCTTTGGCGCTTAGAGACGATGACCTAAGCCACCCACTGGACCGTGTTCAAAAGCTGCAGAAAGTTGCTGTGGACATCCATACAGATGCCTTGAAGGAGGCGAGTAGTATAAGTAAGGTGGGCCATCCATTAACTGTCACTCTTAAAGATGACTCCCAAACATTTGACCATAGCCTGGAGACAAGGTGGGCCTTCTGCGAGGCCACTACCGATAACCAGCGCACCAGAGTCTCCAGATTCACACAGTTTCTGGCTATGACACCCTACTGGACAATCCAGTACAGTGATCGTTGGACTTTGTCTGGCATACACACTGAAAACACCAGATCGTCCACATACACGTGACAGACGAAGGTACGTTCTCTCAACGTAAGTCCCTGCAGCTGGCACCATAGTCTGTGTGACAGCAGTTCCCTGGCAAGGTCATGCTAACCATCGACAAGAGGTAACCTTGCCTCACAAAATGGGTGATAATGTACGTCCATTGATCGTAACCTGTGAAGTCGCACCACACAGAAGGCATATTACGATGTTAATGAAGTACTGGGAAAGGCCAGCCATCGCAGCACCTTCTGAAGATAGTCATGGGATACCCTATCGAAATCGTAATCACAGTCTATTAACACCAATGCCCTGAGAACACGACACGCCACCAGTGTAATAGATCAACAGGTACCATCTAAGTGCTGCCGTTACCACAGCTGTTCTCTCCTGATCTGTTGCTGACTGCATGTGTGCGCGAGTGTGGCTTCGAGACGGCGTCATATAAGTGTAGTGAACTTCAATTGCAATCGCCGAACCTCAGCCTGACGTCCTGGCGATGGCAGTTTGGCGGACATCTTCCGTAGTAGCATAAAATGGTATTCCATTATGTGCCATTGTCAAAACATTGCCTCTCGATTCCATCGCACACTGCACAGGAGGTTTTGTGCTATCGAGCCACCTCTGGATCGTCGAAAGAAGTGGCGGACGCCGCATCTCACGGTTCCTCCACATCTTCATTATCTCTGGATCCTCGAGGAATGCAGCATTCATCTTCGATGAGCTCCCGCTCCGCCACACGTCTCTGCCATATGTCCATGGGGGAGACAGGCTCAGTCAAGGCGACTCGTCGAAAGTCTTGTAATGTAAGTGTAATCCTGTCTGACGCAGTGAATACTCCGCCAGGTTTTGAAGAGAACTCAACTGAGGTCGCTCCCTCGGATAATAGGATCGTTATGTCCCTCGTTAGGGTGGCGATTGCTTGATGCAATGTTGCTTACTGCTTGATCTGAGATATCCCTCTAACCTGCAACTTGATCACGTCTTCGGCTGACCATCGTAAATTACGATGACACAGCAATCGCCTATATTGAAATTGAATGGGAGATGTTCAGTATGTGCACCTGACACAGCCTCTTCAGAACTTGGTATATGGTAAACTGCATTTTTCCGCTGTGTGGTCTCAACACTGCGATCATCATCTCTGCTGGCACCTCAGACAGCAGCTCGAACAAACGGAACATACTCTGGCCGAGACCTGCATGTTCTGCTTTCACGGGATCAATGGGTCCATGCGAATGTCTGAAGGCCACTCTTCTTGTTGAGGATCCTTTCAGGAGCTGCGTCATCCACCAGTTTCACGTATACCACGCTACTCACAATGGAGAATTGAAACGCTACTAGCTCGTGATAATCGATGCTTATGTCAGTTCATAAACATTGTTCAGTTTACAATGCATTTTGTCGCGCATACTTGGTAATAAAACTGATATTTACTATCGATTTTCGTTGTGAAAATGTCATGGTGCATTGAAGGAAGTAAGTTGCACCCGGGCGACTGTAAACCACAGCGCTTGTGCGCGCTGTTGCGGCATGGATGTAAACAGGACGTCCGAAAGAACTGACACCGTATATACATATACACACACATACACACATACGCACGCACGCCCGCACACACACACACACACACACACACACACACACACACACACACACACAAAATGGTTCAAATGGCTCTGAGCACTATGAGACTCAACTGGTGAGGTCATAAGTCCCCTAGAACTTAGAACTACTTAAACCTAACTAACCTAAGGACATCACACACATCCATGCCCGAGGCAGGATTCGAACCTGCGACCGTAGCGGTCGCGCGGTTCCAGACTGTAGCGCCTAGAACAGCTCGGCCACTCCGGCCGGCCACACACACACACACACACACACACACACACACACACACACACGCACACGCATCCCTATCGCAAAGTATGTGGCTGTACAGGTATGAGCAGCCCTTAGAGGCTCGCGTTCACATATTCTTTTTGAATTTTTGTGACTAAAGCCCTTCTGGCTTGTTATTTATGTTATACTTGACATGTGAGTACTGTCTCTGTCTGGTATTGTTAGTCAGTCCTTACACCTTTTTTATGTATATATAAAATTTTCTTCCATAAATTTGTAATTATATTATAAACCACTTTGTTTGCCTAAATTCTGATGAAGGCACTCTTAGAAGTGTAGAAACCCGGTCAATAAGACTAAAAATTGTGACCGAGGGCTCATTTGTTTCATTTTCAATATATAGGGCGGTATGGACCAGTAATACTTTCTGTGTAGATGCACAACACGCTTATGGGAATGAACGATTCGCTGTAAGTAGAGCGGGTGATGGGCAGCGGCACTACGTAAGTAGTGTGTGTATAAGTTGGCAATTTGAATCGGTCAAGGACTGTGTAAAGATGACCGTGGTGATCAAGGCAACCGTTCGCGAGAAAGATAAAAAATCCGGATTCGAATACAGGTCCAACACAAATTTTCAACTTTCCCCATTGAAGTATTTCAATGACCAGTGGCAGCTAGAGTCTTCCTTTACATTGCATCGCGTTTATACATGGCTGTAGGCTCAAAAATACCCAGTTCTGAGCAGGGTGTATCACGTGCACATATTTACTTCCAACAAACTTGAAGCGTAATTTCAAATTTGTTCTTAACTTTTTCTCATTTACAAGCTTAAGTATCTAACAGCGTAACTTATTTGGAGAATAATCAGATATTTGAAGCTGTTTTGTACATGGGAGTTCTATTTTTTTAAGGAGCCGGGGATTTAATGGTTAACAAAGAAATGATAAGAATTGTGGATTTTCTAGTACTGTTGTCAGTAACAGCCAGTGAAATCAGGCGAGTGACTGTACAGCCGCCAGTTATTGACGAAGTACATTGAATTCTTCTGGGAACGTAATTTTGGAGGCATGTATCTCCTGTTAAAGAGAAAAAGAAAACGTCAAGAACAACTGGCAACGAGGAGAAACACGTTTGAAGGCACAAGCATTTCGTATCGTACAATTAATAGCGTATTGTTTGCAGATGGGGAGACGACGGTACAAGTTTGTCCTGATTAATATGGGAAATTTCTAGGAGTTAGCGAGAAATTTTATCAAGCTGCATATCAGCTGATATACGTGATTTCTTTATCGCCTAGGTTCAGTATTTAAAAAGATACATCGATCAGTTATTTATTTGCAGCTTACCTAATTAACAGGGGTCACATCTTTTTCGAAATAGGTCAGCACAAATGTCGTGCAACGATGAACATTCGTTACGTTGACGATGCATTTATGATCTGGCCACATGGCGCAGAAGCTGTCGAACAATTCATGGAACACATGAACAGCATACAGTCGAACATCCAGTTCACTGTCGAGATTGAGAAGGAAGGGAGACTGCCTTTCTTAGACGTTTTAGTACGACGACAGGCGGACGGGCGTCTTTGCCACTCTGTATACCGTAAGCCGACGCCTACCGATTTATACCTGAATGCACAGAGTTTCCATCATCCTGCTCAGAAGAGAGCCGTTTGGAACATGTTGGTATATAGAGCAAAAAATGTTTCTGACAAGGACCACTTAAGGTCCGAGATTGACCATCTGAAGCACACATTCCGAAAGAATGGCTATGGTGCACGAGATATAAAGGCAGCGTTCTCCAAGAAAAGGAAACGTGAAAATGCTGCACACTCACAGGATGAAACAGCGATTGAGATTCTTCATTTTTGTGGCGCGATTTCCAGCAAAATAGGAAGAGTCCTGCGTAGACGAGGTATAAGAGCGCTTTTTCGTCCTAAGAAAATTAAGGAGATGATGCGCCCTGTTAAGGACAATCTCGGCCTCAGGGTCCCTGGAGTTTATAATATCTCCTGTGAGTGTGGAAGCAATTACATAGGTCAGACGATTCGTACCGTTTCCGACCGCTGTGCAGAACACCAACGCCATATTAAAAATAGAGAACTGGAGAAATCGGCAACTGCGGAGCACAGCCTCACGAACAAAACATAAAATATTGTTCGATGAAACAAAAATTCTGTCCCATACCTCCACGTAATGGGATTCTGTTATTAAAGAGGCTGTTGAAATAAGAATGAGCCAAAAGAACTTTAACCTCGATACCGAATACCATCTGAGCTGTGCATGGAAACGAGCGCTTGATGCAGAGAAGCAGCAGAGGCGTTCCTTCCAAGGTTTACGTTCGCCGGCCGCAGTGGTCTAGCGGTTCTGGCGCTGCAGTCCGGCACCGCGGGACTGCTACGGTCTCAGGTTCGAATCCTGCCTCGGGCAAGGGTGTGTGTGATGTCCTTAGGTTAGTTAGGTTTAAGTAGTTCTAAGTTCTAGGGGACTTATGACCTAAGATGTTAAGTCCCATAGTGCTCAGAGCCATTTGACCCATTTGGTTTACGTTCCAACGGAGGCGGTGGCGCCACCGGCGCACACATTGACACCGTCTGCGACAGCAGTAGGTAATCGCCGACCAATCATAAGCCGACCAATCAGAAACCCTCCACGGGCTATAAAAAAGGCTACCACAGAAGCAGTAAAGACAGTCAGTTGCTCCTGACTATGACGATGGAGGTAATCGTCGAAAGCTTGAGATTTTATCCATAACTGACGCGGCAAGAAAACTGAGAATGTTTTACATATGTACTGAAGGATGCATACATATTATAAACATTGATGTGTGTATGTACGCGTGTAGAAACGTGTGTTCCACATCTGCTCCTAAACCACTGGACCAATTTCGATCAAATTTGGTACACATACCCTTTAGTAACAGGCAGCAATCATTGTTGGGGGAAAACTACCTACCCATCATAGGAGATATGACGTCATAATGAGATACGTGAAATAATTCCGCATAGTGTACTACGGTCAAATTTATTACTTCTGTGATACTAACTTTATTCGAAATAAATTTCGCCCCAGGCTGTGACTAAGCCATGTCTCCGCAATATCCTTTCTTTCTGGAGTGCTAGTTCTGCAAGGTTCGCAGGAGAGCTTCTGTGAAGTTTGGAAGGTAGGAGACGAGATACTGGCAGAAGTAAAGCTGTGAGGACGGGGCGTGAGTCGTGCTTGGGTAGCTCAGTCGTAGAGCACTTGCCCGCGAAAGGCAAAGGTCCCGAGTTCGAGTCTCGGTCCGGCACACAGTTTTAATCTGCCAGGAAGTTTCAGTATCCAAATATGCCGCTAAATGGACTTACAAAATTATATCATGGTACCAGAAGATATGACGCCATAAACACTGAGATGCGTGAAAAACTGCCGCATCATGCATAGAGTTTAAATTTCTTTCTTCTTTGCTATCAATCGTAAACGCAACGTATTTCGCAGTGTCCACATATGCTGCTAAATAAATCATAGTACGATACATAGTCAATAGATATGACGTTATAAACACTGAGATGCGTGAGAAAATACCGATCATGTACGAAGTTTTCATACATATATTCTTTACTACTATGACGTTCCTACAGTTGAGTTAACTTAAGGAAATCCTTGAGTTCTGGCAGGGCTTTTGACAGCTTTCAACTGCAAACCGCAAACAGTTTTAAGCGAAAACAATAGTCGTCTATAGAGCTATGAAGAGGCGTTGCCATAGAGATGTTTACAAAATCGGGTTGTAGACACACGAAGCAGCCGTTCTTAAGCATTTGTGCATTATAAATATGGATGTAGATGTAGATGTACTTTGGAAAGAAGAGTGCGTAGTTGCCTTGCACCTTCAACATCGCCGCGCTGTCTAGGGCGCCTTGCCATGGTTCGCGCGGCACCCCCCGTCCGAGGTTCGAGTCCTCCCTCGGGCATGTGTGTATTGTCCTTAGAGTAAGTTGGTTTAATTTAGATTAAGTATAGTGTAAGCCTAGGAACCGATGACCTCAGCAGTATGGTCCCTTAGGAATTTAGCACCACCATCTTAAGCATCGTTACCTGTACTTGGAGCTACTGTGCAGGATTCTGAGGTGACTGGAAGCTGTTTTGAATGCCGAAAGTTTTCTTACACCGTATTAGGCATCTGTTGTGTTTTTGATGTTTCCATATTTTCGTTCACCCGCTTTATATTCACCAAGACACAGCATCTCATAAATTCCAGGATGTGTCAGAGTGATCTGAAGAACATTCTACGTACATGAAGGTGGGGTCATGCTACTTTAATCATACTGGGTATTTATGGGAAGCTATGGAGCTAGATATGCACACCTTCGACAAACTTTCACTGTTATCAGGTCAAAATGAGTTCTGCTCGCTAATAGATACTTGTAACCAATTACTCGGAAACTTTTAATGGTTATAAAACTTAGGTAAGTCGAAGAGAACCACAAAAGTAGTAGTTACTCATTTGCTTATGTGTTGGATTTGATAAAACGTGGCCGAAGTGTAGAGGATATGACCTGTGCCACTGCAAAGTGTCGTTCACGTGAAAACTGGTGAAAAGTGCGTAAGTTTACATTTTATACCACCTTCCTGACGCATTTTGCACATAGAACTCCATTGTTTCCGGTGACTGTAGCAAAAGTAGGTCTTAGTTGGTACATGGCGCGTAAGGTCAATCCTCACATGAACACTTCTGTAGAAACTGGCACAGTCTTTAAGCTACACGATGACTGTCGTGTAAACTGTGCTCGATCCGTCTCCAGTCTGCCAATGATTCTGTATCGCTGTCTGTTGACTGTCTGTTGTACAAACGACGGCACTTCGCCATTAGACGAAACCTATCCACCTTAATTATAGCACCCATCTCTTTTCTCTCAAACATGCATTCGCTATGCCAGGATGACACATTTTGATTAGCAGCGTCAATAGTTTGCCTGATGTAGTTTTGTACAATGCTGCTTTCTCGCCAACTCATTTATGTTTCGCGGGTTATTGATGTCTTGGTAATTAATACCACATTTGGCGAAACCGTAGCATGTTGACTGAAATTTCCTTAATTGCTTAAAAAGTTTGGCAGTCCTTCCGAGGTGGTCAATAAGTGCTCGTTTAGCTTAGCTCTCTTTCTATTCAGAGAGTTGTTAACATTCTCCACCGTACTCATTCGAGCTGACAAACCTAAGAAGTGCATTTCCCTTCGGCATTATATCCTAAACTGGAGAATAGTGGAAAGTAAACAATAGCTACAGCAGATGACGAAAGTTATGTCATTCAAGACATTACATTCAACCGCTGACGAGAACTTTGTCTTGTATTGTTGGGCCTAATTCAGATAAAGCGAAAGCCGTCGGCGCACGGACCGTGTTGTTGAACGTCAACGTTGAGAGTGCTAAATTCAACGTGCTGCTGAACGCTCAGAAACGACGCGACTTGTGCATACGGTACGGGGGCCCCAACGCGGTATACTCGATCGCAACGCACTCCAGTGGCAGTTGCGTGATGTTTCTAGTTCCTAAATCACACTGTTTACTTAAACGGGCGCGCGTAAAATTCCCACATTAGCTCTATTAAAACACAAATTTCCTCCATTGTGCATATGCTAGTCACGTTGTTCTATATGCAATATACACAAATAAAAACTTCAATATCTATGTATACTTTTTAAGACGAAAAGCACCATGTCCAATCAGTAAGGACACAGGCTTGTAAAACTTCCTTTACAAACAATGCGATACAAATTTGCAAGGTCCTTCTTACTTGATCACTGTTCCTACCCAGAAGCAGAATCTTTGTAACACGAAACTTAAAAGAAAAAGGAGCAAAATCTCTTTATACAATCACCGCATGCTGTCCTGTAGGTTGAGCCAATTGAACTAACTCATTCCTGAAAAAAAACGGTGAAATTATTTTTACATAACACCAAATATTATAGTATATACTTATATTAATATATTAAACTAATAATAAAGCATCAGAACTTATTAAAAACGCGAATGTTAGGAAAAAAATTGAGTGTTGCGAGACGCGAACCAACGGCATAGCTTGTATTTCGTTGGAATCTGTAAGGCTGTTCACTACACTACACCGACGACAAAACTTGGAGTAACCAACTACACACTACACTAAACCGACATATTTTGGATAACCAAAATTAGTATGTTTCCACTTCTTAAAACTTTAATCGTAGCTATGTTACTAATTGAAAATTAATTATAACAAATTGTACCAAGAAGAATGAGTTTTTGGTGGATCCTCAGTGTGTCGTTGCCTTAAAATGGCATAATTTCATAATACGCAAGTTATAATAATTCTTTTGCCACGAATATGATGTTTCTCATTATTTTATTGCAACAAATCACACAGTTAACAACGGGTTTTCGAGTGATTCTCAATCTGCTGGTGCTCAGAAACGGCATATATATACGTATAGGCTTGAACTGAATGCCAATATGGCGCCTCACAGCTTTGTGCTGAAGGGAAATGGTGTGCATGTAAAGTAGGTGGCGTTGTGCTATCTCATTGGTCAACGCTCAGACGCACGCTCAGAATATCTGACACGCTAGAAATTGCTCTGCACTTTCGGAAAGACACCCGAACGTGCTATTCCACGCTATGACGTCAGCAACTCGGCACGCTCAACGCTTAACGTTCGGATGCACTGTCCGTGTGCCGACGGCTGAATGCCGCAGTGATTGCCACGCAGATACCACGGCGGAATTCTTGTCTCGACCTTGCTTTGCCCTTTCATCTCTCATATCGCAATCTTTTGACAGCATTTGAACTCACATTCTCATCTGCAAAACATTCGTGTCGCCTTGCATTAAGGTAATGGCAGCTGACAGAGCCACTGATCTGGAGTCCAGCAAGGCGGCCACGCAGAACGAGTAGGAACACTGGGTCCGGCCGCTGGTCCCCGTTAGCCGCAGACAATGGTCCACGCGGTCACGCGGCAGCTAGCACGCACCGCGCTTGGCACCGTTCCCCACCTGCCCTCACGGTCCACTGCACCTGCAAAGCCTGCAAAGCCCGTGCCTCTCTGACTGCCTACGTACCGTTCATAGCAAAGCTCCAGCACAAAAGAACTACGATTTACTATACATTGTACTTTAAAAGTCCTTATAGCCGAGAACGTCCTCGTGATGACATTATCACTCCATGAACGCAATTGCCGAAACCAGTTTACAATGCAGCCGACTTCTCTCGTATTAACCTATTGTTTAACAGAGGTTGAGACGCCCTGGTAAACCTGCAGGACAGGGCAGGTGGTTTAAAGGAGCTAGGACGTCAAACAGGCCGACTTGGAGCAGGAGAGTCACCACAGGACATTTTAATTTCTACTGTCTATACTTTTACAAATAAATTCATAAAACTTTGTCACCATGACCAGAAAGGATTGAGGACTCACACTCATCGCAGTGGAAGTTAAAAAACGTTGCAAAATACCTTTTTTTAAATGTGAAATTTCATCATTTATTCACTTATTACTGGCTGCGTTTGTTGCTATAGGTACACTTTTCTTCCTAAGTAAGAGAGATTCTTCGATGAATTTTTCTTAGCATACAAACAGTAGTTACAGGTGTATGAAACTTTAGAATTTTCCAAATTTATTACAAAACTGTGGAAAAAATTGAGAAAATTAACTATACAACTTGAGTTTTTTTTCTTAACATGAAGTTTAAAATGTAACAAAAAAAAAATGGCTCTGAGCACTATGGGACTCAACTGCGGAGGTCATTAGTCCCCTAGAACTTAGAACTAGTTAAACCTAACTAACCTAAGGACATCACAAACATCCATGCCCGAGGCAGGATTCGAACCTGCGACCGTAGCGGTCTTGCGGTTCCAGACTGCAGCGCCTTTAACCGCACGGCCACTTCGGCCGGCTAAAATGTAACAGTTCATTCATTTTTTCATAAATGAAATAACTTCTAGAGTTTCATACACCTGTAACTATGGTTTGTATGCTGTGCAAAAGTCATGGAATGATCTCTATTACTTAGGAAGAAAAGTGTACCTATAGCAACAAACTGACTGACAGTCAACGCACCCACAGACAAGCTAACCTCCGCTTCACCCGACAGCACACAACAGGGAGTTCAATGGAACAACGTAGAAGGTATTGGCGGCCACAACCAACTATACATTGAGCTGTCAAACCACACACTGTGCTAGATAGTGACAAGACGATGAAGAAAATACACTGGCTGAATTTACGTCAACGGCCAAGGCAGAAGATTCCGCTGGTGCACTTCAGTTCAAATAAGCAAGTACAGTTAAACGCCACCGGAGGGTGGCTAAAATTTGCCAACTTGAAAACACACGTTATTGCTCGCGGGAATATCCCAACAGCCGACAACGAACTCCAACATCACAATGTGAACAGTCGTGACTTGCAGGTAGATTAAGTCAAAACTCAACTTTCAGGTCCAGGATCGGTGAGCCACGAACCTCGTAGCAATGGGAACAGCACCACACACTCCGACACCGCATAGAGGCCACCAGCGGGCCCGGCCAAGCAACGCACCGCAGAGATTTCCTGGCTGCTCCACGCCAACCGACCAAATCCCGCACACAGCCCGCCTGGAAACTATAAGCGCCAGGCCAAAGATAGTCCAAGGTGCGGATATCGATAAACACCGCTGCTGCCACCCGTGGACAGAGAGGATAACAGCATAATCGCGATAACCGCGGGAGACTAAATACAGAATAGCAACCAAGGTTTAATCCAACGCAAAGCATGAGCCAGCCACGGCTCAGTGGTCACTATAAGAGAATACTCTTTTTAGGTCGATTCACTTGATTACTAGTGATACGATAGATTAAACATGACGCTGTAGCGACTGGAGGATTGTTAATCGTAGGGACGTAAAACAGTCTTACTGTGGTCGAGGGAATCGGCACGTTTGCGGCGACTGCGATTAAAGATTGGTAAATGATTTCTCACCTCTTTCCTGTCAGACAGAGAGGTAGTCACACACCTGATGATCTTCTATCCTTTGACTGCGTAGGCATCCGTATTATTCTCCAACTGGCAGAGGGGTTGGTTTTCTAAACGTTGACAGTGTTAATAAAAACAGAATTCAGTTAAAGGTCTCTTAAAACGGTAATCTGAAAAAAAAACGTAGGCGTTCAATAAGCAATGCAACACATATTTTTCTTAAATAAAGTTGGTTTTATTCAGGGTAATATGGTTATTATTCCCCACACTTTTCGCTACCAAACCATATTATTCAACATAATCTCCATTAAATTTATTATAATAAAAAAGATCCAACCGCATAAAGATGTTTATATATTTACTGGCGACCGGTTTCGACCACTGCTCTGGTCATCACGAGACAGCTTACTCCTTGGGAGTTTCCTGAAGCTGCTAAGGAACAGACGCCACTCATGGAGGCATATAACCAGTGTGGGTTATACGCTCATTGAGTGGCGCCAGTTCCTCGACAGACTCCCTTGGAGTAAAAAAATAAACATGTTTATGCGGTTGTGACTATATTATTACAATAAAGAAATTAACATTTGTTACAATCGCTGACCTTTCAATTGTAAAAAGGTAAAATATTTCAAAAAATTATAATCTCCGTTCAGTACGACGGCCTTATTCCATATTACTGGGAGAGCCTATATGCCCACACAGTGCCACTCTACCGGTCGACATCGGAGCCAACGTTTTGTCGCATCAACAACCTTCCCATCATCCACGTACTTCTTCTCGCGAAGTGCAAATGGCTCTGAGCACTTTGGGACTTAACTTCTAAGTGATCAGTCCCCTAGAACTTAGAACTACTTAAACCTAGCTAACCTAAGGACATCACACACATCCATGCCCGAGGCAGGATTCGAACCTGCGACCGTAGTGGTCGCGCGGTTCCAGACTGAAGCGCCTAGGACCGCTCGGCCACCCCGGCCGGCTCGCGAAGTGCAGCCTTCATCGGGCCAAACAAATTGCTGTAGGGTGGATGAAGAAGAAGAGTCCAATGAAGTTTTGTAAGCTCCTCTATGATGCGCAGACTTGAGTGGAGTTTTGCGGTATCACGGAGAAGGAGAACTCCGTCTGCATTTTATTGACAACGAACAAGCTGAAGTCGCTTCTTAAGTTTTCTGAGGGTAGTGAAACAAACTTCAGAGCTGATTGTTGCACCATGAGGGAGGACATGAAACAGTATAAACCATTCAGAGTCCTAGAAGACCGTCGCCAAATATTACAGGCTGAGGCTGCGGCTTTGAACTTTTTCTTCGGAGGAGAGGTCGTGTGGCGCCATTCCATAGATACCGTTTTGTTTGCTTTCAGAATGATGAACCCGTGCTTAATCGCTTGTGACAATGTTTTATTAAAATTTGTCACAATCAGCCTAGAACGCTCAAGCAATTCTGCACAAACGGTTTTTCGTTGCTCTTTATGGTCTTCTGTTAGGCGGCGAGGAACCCAGCGGGTACACACCTTTGAGTAACCCCAACTGGTGCCCTCCCGGTTGGCCGTGCGGTCTAACGCACGGCTTTCCGAGAGGGCTGGAGCGCCTGGTCCCCGACACGAATCCACCAGGCGGATTTGTGTCGAAGTCTGGTACACCGGCTAGTCTGTGGATGGTTTTTAGGCCGTTTTCCATCTGCCTCGGCGAATGCGGGCTGGTTCCTCTTATTCCATCTCAGTTACACTATGTCGGCGATTGCTGCGCAAACAAGTTCTCCGCGTATGCGTACACCACCATTACTCTACCACGCAAACATAGGGGTTACACTCGTCTGGTGTGAGACGTTCCCTAAGGGGTGTCTACCAGGGGCCGAACCGCACAATAACCCCGGGTTCCGTGTGGGGCGGCGGAGTTGTGAAGTGGACTCCGGTAGTCGTCGTGGGGTTGTGGACCATTGCGGGTGCGGCGGGGACGGAGCCTCTCCGTCGTTTCTAGGTTCCCGGTTAACATACAATACAATACAATACGCCAACTGGTGGAGGAGTGTGTCAGCGCCACCAACGGGGATGTCCAGCTGTGCAGCGAGGTGTTTGATTGTGATCCGTCGACCTCTTCCAATGAGAGTGTCCGCACGTTCCAACATTGCAGGAGTCACAGCTGCGTCTCGCCGGCAAGTACGCAGGAGATCGGACAGATTTGCGCGACCTCGATGCGATGATGACAGACGGCTCGCTCAAAGGCTCATAGCGTTTTTGTTCCGTGTCAGTTCTCTTAGTCATTCTGCAAGCGCGTGTGAAAATCTGCGAAGCTCTCGTTTTCCTCCAAAAGCTCAGTGACAGCTCTCGGCTTGGAACGCACGTCCGCTACAGACGCCATTTTGAAGGCTAGGTATAGCGTCGCCACCTATCGAAAATTCATGAAACCTCAGGAGCCGAAGCAAGAATGTTCCACTATGTCCCACAACAAATTCCTCAATATTTCAACCGGAACTGGCGGAAAAAATTTTGTTGTATTAATTGGTGAACGCCCCTCGTTTATTTCAACCATCACGAATGCTGACAGAAATGGCGAGCTTCCATGCCAGTGAATGCCAGGTAATGTACAAGACAGATACATAAGAACGTCAATGAAACGATGAAATCGAGGTGTAATCAGTGGAGGGAGAAAGGGAGATTACGAGAATTATACCTCGACCATTGTAAAAGCCAACCGCGTGAGTTTGGGTGTGACAGCAGATATAAGGTTCAAAATGGCTCTGAGCACTATGGGACTTAACATCTGAGGTCATCAGTCCCCTAGAACTTAGAACTACTTAAACCTAACTAACCTAAGGACATAACACACATTCAAGCCCGAGGCAGGATTCGAACCTGCGACCGTAGCGGCCGCGCGGTTCCAAACTGAAGCACCTAGAACCGCTCAGCCACAGCGGCCGGCCAGAAATAAGGGGTGGTTCGTTGTAACTTACATCAATGCTGAGGGGCTCACAGTACAAGACGCGAGCGTGACATTTCGTGTAACAGCGCATGAGCAACCACCGTAATTGCTGTAAGCTCCAATCGGTAATCTCTATACTCGACAGCAACAGAATGTCACTCGAGGCTGCTTCCAAAGTGGTAGACAATCGGCCTTCAACTAAGAGAGCTGCAACTTCGGTGTTACGGCTACTCACGAAGCGACATGTCTAGCATAGTCAGGCAACTGTCTACGATTGGAGCTGGGGACTTTTGTTACCTCGGACACCTCTCCACAGTGCACCTCCACGGCAATGAAAAGGCGCGTGAACCAACATAACTGGAAGGGAAGATGCTAACAGCTCCTGTCTCCACGGACTGGAGGCGCGTGTCAGCCGGTTGAACGTTAGGTGACGGGGTGTGCTTGGGCGCAAACTCTCCAAAGCGTGCAGTGAACTGTTGTTCACTGGTCGACCGCGTGCCCTCTGGTCATATTTGAACCTAACAGCTCAAAATTTTAAGACAGCTTGCAACGTATCCACATTCTCGGTAATTAAATAAAATGTGTATCGCATTCTCCTGTAGTTTTTAGGAAAGGCTTCTGTTCCTAAGAATTTTGTACCGAAAAAATGCGAATAAGTTTACAATTGGAAGTTACTGTGGCAACGAAACACGTCGCGATAATAGCGATAGAAACCATAAAATTTATAATTACACAAATTGATTTTGAGTACTTAACGTGAATGTTAGTAATTTTGAACTGAAGTTTAGCAAAACTGTAAATGTTTTATGAAATAATACGGTCGCCAGCTCATGGGTGCAAAAATTAGGAAACTGATTATGTTGTAGGAAAATATGAATTTACGTAACAAATACTGAAATTTCTATAGGCACTAATGGCCACTGAATGACCGAAACTCGGATGGAAATGAGAAACGTTATTAAATAATTGAAAGTTAATTAACATGACAATGAATAGTTTGCAGTTGTTCAGAATAAAAAATTATTTACTCGTTATGATACGTAATGCGAATATGATAGAGAAACTTACTTCACTAAAAGGCTTGCTATCTTCAAGATTCAATAATCATTGCTTTATCGGACACACAAAAACTCATTGCTAGAAACACGATAAATGAGCACGGAGTACGTCAAAATCATCAGCAATCGAAACAGGAAACGTCGCAAATATAAAAGCTAAGAATAGATAAACGCAAATTTGCATAACACTGTTACTTCTCATTGAGGTAACAGACTTTAAGATTACAGTATGGCCCTTCCATAAATTTAAAACACAAGTCTTTTCATTTATGTGACACTTAGTTTCTTCAATACTGGGAACAAGAGTCTATTGTTGGTAGTGATTTTTCGGGATAATTATTGACACTGCCAAAATTTGATGTTAACCATATATTACACACACTGAGTGAGGTGACGAAATTCATGAGGTAACGATATGCAGATTTAGGGATGGTCGTAGTGTCGCATAAACAAGGTACAAAAGGGCAATGCATTGGCGGAGCTGTTATTTGTTCTCAGGTGATCAATGTGACAATGTTCCCGACGCGATTATGACCGCACGACGGGAATTAGCAGACTTTGGAATAAAAGTGATAATTGGAGCTAGACACATGGGACATTTCGGAAATCGATAGGAATTCAATATTCCGGAGTCCACAGTGTGAAGAGTGTGACGAGAATACCAAATTCCAGACATTACTTCTCACCACAGACAACGCAATGGCCGATTGCCTTCACTTCGATATCAGTGGCGTTTGCGTAGAGTTGTGAGTGCCAACAGACAATCAACACTGGGTCAGGTAACCACAGAAATCAATCTGGGACGTACGACGAACGTATCCATCAGATTAGTGCGGCAAAGTTTGGCGTCATTGGCCTATAGCGGCAGACGACCGACGTGAGTGCCTTTGCTAACAGCACGACATCGTCTGCACTGTCTGTAATGGTCTCGTGACTACACAGGCGTCCAAAATTAAAACAACAAACGGAAGTTTTGCAAGATCGCTTTTATTTTGGCACAAAACAGTATAAACAGGTGCTAGTAAAGTCGAAACAACGTTAAGCATACAGAACGTAAACAACTGCAACATGGATAGCGGTAGACAAAAATGTACGTTTTTTTCCAACTTAACGGATTTGCACACACATTCCGACAACTAGTTAATGTTCCCAGTAAGCGGTGTGACCACCTCTGGCAGCAATACAGGCCTGACAAGGACGGGGCGTGCTGTGAATTATGTCACCAGTCTCGTGTTGAGGAAAAAACGCCCATTTTTTCTGCAGAGCTGCTCTTGAAGAGCTGTTGGTGACTGCTGACATAATGCAAGCCATCTCCCTAGTTCATCCCAGACATGCTGTCACGCCCTTACAGCGAAATAACGATCCTCTCTTCTGAAATCAGACGTGATCAGCACTGACCTGATCTTCGGGATACAGTTTCGGTATTAATACACTGTCGCTACATCCGAGAAACAACAGAGCGATTCACACTAAGCCATCGGCCCACATCAGTTTGCGACTGTCCTGCTTCCTTTCTTTCTCTGACCCTCCACCGCAGAGAGCTTTGTAGGCATCTTCTCTGCACCATACTGCACGTCTGTGACTGTGTACATAGCGATTGTGGATGTGGGGCTACCTGGCATCGTTGTCCATTGACCGGGATGCCATCTTCCGTGCAGAACACTATCGTACGGACATCTGGTTGACAGTTTGTAAGATTATTTCGTGAATTAGGACATAGCGGTTTGTTGCTTTGAAGACTGTATATCGGTTCGATCCTACATGACTGGAAACCATGCCCTGATCAAATGAGTTTCAATCTCAGTTGGGAGGAGCTGATGGTAGGGTTCGAGTGTGGCACAGACCCTATACAGCCATGGACCCAAGTTGATAACGAGGCACTATGAAAGCTGGTAGTGGCTCCATAATGGTGTGAACTGTCTTTACATGGAATGGACTGGGCTCCCTCGTCCAACTGAACTGATCACTGACTGGAAAAGATTATGTTCGGCTTCTTGGAAATCACTTGCAACCATTCATGGACTTAATATTCCCTAACAACGATGACATTTTTATGAATGATAATGCGCCATGTTACAGGGCCAGAATTGCTCTTGAGTGATTTGAATAACGTTCTGGATAGTTCAAGCGAATGATTTGGCCATCCGGATCGCCTGATATCAACCCCATCAAACACTTCTGGGGCATAATCAGTTCATGCACAAAATCCTGCACCGGCAATAGAGACTATAGAGGCAGCATTGTTCAGTATTTCTGCAGAGGACTTTCAACGACTTGTTAAGTTCATGCCACAGCAAGTTCCTCCACTACGCTGGGCGAGAGCATTGATCCTACGACTTTTCGTCAGCTCTATGTACTATCCAGCTGCTGGTTGTAATACGTTGGCAAGTTCTTTACATTTACAAATTTCTGAAATGGCACAGTCTTACTTTGATGTGGAGTTGCTGTATGCACAGTGTGACAATTTGATGATGACAGTCATTAGGCAACAGGTGTTTTCCTTTCATTTACAAGGTGGATTAAATACACTTGGCCACGCAGTACTATTATTTCATTAATAATCTCGAAATTCTTCTAAAATAATTATTGTATTGTGGCTCATACTATTGCCTGTTGTTTTCACAATGCCTTTCCCAAGCTTTTTTTTCTTTTTTTTCTTTTTACAGCAGAGATCAAATACAAATTTTTGCACACACTTTTGCCATTACTTACGCCCAGTCTCTCTTGATGCCATCTTACAACTCCTGTGTGCTTGCTCTCATGTACCAGCTTCTTACCCTTCTTCAACAATTGTTTAAGCCGTTTTGCAATACCCGCAGATCCCTTCCTGAATTTCCTATAATAATTTGTTAGAGCCAGAAAAGATTGCAACTCCTTGGTTGTCCCTGATACTGGAAAATCTTGTACTGCTTGCACTAATCTCGAACCAGGTCTTACACCATCCTTACTAATCACATGACGTAAATAGTTTACGTCTTCTAATGCAAGTGACATTTCTCAGCACTTGCTGTCAATACTTCCCTCAGTTGATGTATGTGCAGCTGCGTGTTCCGTGGATAGACTATTATGTTGTCGAGATACACTAGACAGTGACACAATTTCAATCCCTTCTGCATCACATCCAATAAACGCTGGAATGTTGGGGGTGCATTTTTTTGTCCCAAACGGCATGCGTCTATATTTAGTGCCCCCAAGGTGCTGAAAACAGCGTTTCCAGTTTACACTCCAGAGCAACTCTTAATTGATGGTATCCATTTTTCACGTCCATTGTTGAGAAGTACCTGTATTGCTCTGGATTATCCCTCATTTCTGTGAGATTTGGAATTGAGTAGGCATCTGTCGAAGTCTCGCTACTCAAATAGCAGTAATCAAAACAAAAGTGATACTTCTTTGAGCCACCTATAGACTTCTTGGACATAATTGCAATTTCTGCCCTCAGGGGCTACTAATCTCTTCTGTTATTCTATCAGCCAGTTGTTGATTTACACATTCCTCCAAAGCTGGTTGTAGTGATCATGGTATTCTTACAGTCTCCGATACGCTGGTTCTTTGTTCCCTGTCGGAATCCTGTGTTGTGATACTGGTGTAACAGGCAATGGCCCATGTGGAAAAAACAGATCCTGAAATTCTAGCAACAGGTCCTCCATCTGTGTGCTTTCTGTCCACTTTAAAAGCTTCAGTTTCTCATGAAATGCAGTCATAGCAGACATCCTGTGTCCTCTTGTGGCTAACAGCCTCTGCATGACAATCTACCTCATGTGAATTCTCCAACAATGGTCCCTTCAACATTGTAACGCCCTTGACGCCAAAATTATCCACAGCGATGGATACTACTTTGCCTCTATCCCTATGTTGTATGCGTACAACACTACGTTTCACCAGACAACACGATGCACCCATTATCTCACTACCCTTCAGCGATTCCACTATATACAACATATCAGTTTGCAAGTCAGGATACACATACACTCATAGGACTTTCTGATGCCACTCAACACACACCCATATGAATTAAAACATAATGTCGTTGCTCACAGTCTAACTGGATTGTTGCGTGGACTAGATGTTTCTCGTGACAAGGTCAACATTGACAACAGCTTTCACTAGCAGGAATGTCTTCCCACAAAGATCCACTACACATCGGCGAAGGTCAATGAGGCAAGACTGACGCAGAAAGTCTAATCCTGGGATCATGCTGTAGCCCTCGGTTACATGAGACAACACATGCTGAATAAATATGGTTGTTTCAAACGAAAAGTTCAGCATTACCGACTACACTGGTCATATCACTATCCCCTAATCCACGAAAATTGTAACATGGTGGTTTCGAAACCCTCACTCCCACTAACTCTCTTGAGGCCACTGACACATGTGCCCCTGTGTCCAACAAAAATTTATGTTTCCTACCATCTATTACACCTCCTATGGCACGTTCTACCTCTGCATTCGTTCCTGCTGGATTTATTTTTACTGGAAAGTCCTTCCAGTGGATCTAGTGTTCTCTCCTGTGTTCAACGAATACTTGTTACCCCCAAAACCAACTTTCTTATTAGCCCTACATCCCTGCCGTTGATCCATACCACTCCTACTTATACTACCATTGTTGAGAGTCCACGCCATCCCTTATTACCCCTCTGTGGCTAGTAGCATTGCCCCTGCATATGCTCTGCACGTCCACAATTAAGCATTTTACATTCGAAGCATACACGTATCTTCATCCACTTACATCTATTGACACATCAGTGTTCTCATACTCCAATGCTAATTTAACCGTTGCATGTAGGTCTTGAGACATTTCAGTGTGAAGCTTCCTCAACATCTCTGGTACCACACATCTCAGAAAAGTACAAAACCCATGTTACTCGACTTCCTGTAGCAAGACTTTGTTCACCTCTTCACTCTGCGTTAACTCATAAATATGTACATTTTAAGTTTCCTAATCGTATCAGAAAAACCTTCAAAAGCTTCAGTATGCCTTTTGAAAACTATACTCAGCTGCTCATGGAAAACCGTGCACTGTTCTCTTTCCTTTACCTTTCGTGTAATCCTTACCTGACTTGATCGAAATACTATGGTTTGCGTGGCACCTCTTCACACTGTACAAATGACTTTGATTGTCCTTTTAAATGTAATCTTACTATTCGCAATAATTGCTTAGTTGAGCAACCCCATATGTTAGCTAATGACCTGAGATCCTCGACGTATACTAACACATCCATGACGTACCAGAAATTGGAGAAACAAGTTTAGCAATAGCTGGATCCAGTCCTTGAGCCTATGACCTTAACACCCCTATTTCCTCCTTTTTCTTCACTAGTTTATCATCTGAAACTACCCGCTCTTAATTGGGCTACCTCATTCACCAATGACTGTATAACCTTCTCACTGCTGACACCTTGTGTCTCTGATTTTGCCACTGCTTCACCGTTATTCATCTTCACAAGTCGGAATTAATGCTCCAAAATGACATAAAATAATAACCCACCAATAACCGAGATGATATAGTCGGCAGCTACTTAACCTACTTCTTTTGTCTAATCATGAGATACCTGGACTCTATATACTGTCTAGCCAAGTTCTGAAAATGATTACACATAAAGCAAACAACAGCTACAGACTCGGCACAACGGTCGGAATGCCCAAGGAAATTGCACTGCGTACAACGCACGGATACTAACCACTCATCTGAGGAATTTCCCTTAAACTGCGATACGTCAGCTGGTTCTTTCGGTTTTTCAAAAGTAACCCTACTGTTACCATGTCCCTTAGTCCACAAACCCACGATTGGTACTACAAAAGAACAAAATAGTCTCACTTAACCCAAATGACGATACTGTAGGCTGTGGCTTGGACACTTCAATACACGACGTGTCAAAGCTCAGCAAGACAAATACGCCTCTTCCTGCTGTCCCTGGCTGGCGCTGAAGTATGGGTGGCAGTTTCAATGCTGCATGCTGATGGCAGGCCCATGGTAGGCCGGCAGCCTTTGGAGGCTATGGTCATTGAAGTCAGAGGCGTCCTACTTCCCTTTGTGGCGTGGAGCCTTGGCGGCTCCTCAGCTCCTCATACGTCTTCGTGCTGGTTTATGGAGACGGCAGCGTGCAGGATTTGACTCACTGTCCTCTGGTAGGAGTTGGACAGTGGCTGGTGCTGATGCACCAAGTACCACTAGGAACTCAACATTGGCGGCAGCAGCCACGGATTGCCGGCCGGCGGTGCTGTGGCATCAAGTTATCATCAAGAATTTAGTGCCGATGGCGGCTGGTGCAGCTCAGTGTCGAATACATGGCTGTGTGAGAGGTAGTTTTATATTTTTTTCTTCTCTTGACTCCAAGGAGGGGAGGGGGGGGGGCTACAGGCATCGATAAAACGTATACATATGTTGATGGTGTTGAGACAACAACCAGCCACAAATTTATTTTAAGTTCTTTTATTTAAAAGGTACCGTTACCTGTTTCGAATCATTACAATTAATCGTCAGACGGCTTTCATGCTTTCATTACAACATGTGCTGCGTTTTCTAATGATTAGTTATCCTAAAACATAAATAAATAATAATTATAAGCATGTCACAAACATGGTTGAGTTACAGATTTTCATTGGGATGTGACTCGTGTGAAATGTCGGTTTGGAATACTTGTATTCATAGTTTTCGTGTAGCAGACAACGTTTGTAGTTTTCGCAGCATTCACATCATTGCACACATAAACTTGCATATTTTAGCGCTTCAGATTTGTCACTGAATGCATTTACACCACATTTCTATTGTTGCACACGTAAATTTGTATCACTGAGAACTTCAGCTTAGCCACAGAACAGACTTCTAACATGTACAGCATGTTTTGATAGATACGTAGTGTTCTCAAACATATTAATGTCAAAGATGCTATGATCTATCGTAATATTACAAAGATGCTACATGTTTGGAAAAAGATCATATATTCACTTATTCAACTGAATCGCCTTTTACACCAGTACAGACAGATATTTATTTCGTGAATGTTAGAGCGAATACTGCTACACGAATAATAAAAATCTTCCATGTCAAAGCTTTTTTTTATATGGGTAACGCAATACATTATTCATTTACATTTAGCACCATGAGAATTGTAGTAACAGATAAATTTGCTACTTGATCTGCAGATAGGTGTAGGAATACTATTTACTTTGGAGGGTGGAAATAACCTTTTGGGAATTTTTCAGGAAAGAGGTGATAGCCAGGTCATTTTGTTCATTAAGAATATAGTCTGAGGTGCTGTTTTTGTGTGTGTATATTTCTATTTCTTTCAATATATTCATACTGGCTCCCTTTACTGCTAGATGTAAAACTTTTAAGTTGTTCTCAATGTTTCTCACTGAATGGTTTTCTTCAGCAATATGGGCTACAAATGCAGATTTATTCAAGTTGCTAAGCCTTACAGCATCAATGTGTTCGTTGTATCTAACTTCAGAACTTCTGCCTGTCTGTCCAATGTAGAATTTAGGACATGTATCATATGTGAGCTTGTATATTCTTTATTTACTGTAGGGACTCTTGGAGGTGTTTACATCATGGATTACTTTTTGTTGTAATTTGTTATTTGTGGAAAAGCTGATTGTGATATTTTTCTTTTTAAATAAGTTTGCTATTTGGTATAATATTGGGCCTATGTATGAGAGAGCGGAATGTTTAGGTTTGGGCTCTGTGGCACACTGATTTGGCTTGGAGTGCATGTTGTGTGGATTGCTGTTTAGTGGAGCTGTGTTTTTTGTTTGCATTTTGTTGTGGAGTTTTCCTACTATTGTCGGTTTATATCCATTCTTATGAGTAACTGTACTAATTATATTGATTTCATTTTGTTGGTCTGTGTCCCTCATTGGTACTTTTTTTAATTCGATGTACCATGGCTCTGAAATATGCCAGTTTTTGTTGGAGAGGGTGGCACGATGAGTTGTCAATACTGACATCTGTGGTGGTAGTTTTTCTGTAAAAAACACAGCACTTGTTCTAATGACAGCATGAAAGCCGTCTGACGGTGAATCGTAATGATTGGAAACCGGTAACGGTACCTTTAGAATACAAGAACTGAAAATAAATTTGTGGCTGTCTTCAAATAACAGCCACAGTCTCCAACCATGTCATAATATGACAAAATCGCTGTATATAAATGTGCCCTACAAAACTGTGATGAGGGAATCGACGAATGTTAAAGGAAACGCAGTTGATAATAACATTGGCTTATTAGAATAAAATGAATCTGAAACAGTAGCAACATGTGACAATATTAACAATATAAAATCATACACAAATAAATAACTGAATGGCTACCTGTGGCAACTTTAACATCCTTCGTATAACTGACATGGGGATTGGTGGGTGTGTGGGGGCAGGGGGGTGGGGGTGGGGGTGGGGGGGTGGGGGTAGGGGGTAAAAAGGGCGGGAGCTAAATACCTCGCAAGAAACTTATGTATAATCGCAGAATGCCTAGTGACTGTTATAAGATCCATAGAAGTACCTCTTGTTACAGAAAGGAAAAGCACCTCACCTGTGGGTGAAACCGACAAAATGCAAGTCTTCAGAGTGAAGCTTGAAATAATTGGATTACGAGAAAATGACTTCACAACACCTCATCTTGAAGCTGCAGCATTATCTCAACATAGTTCAAATGGCTCTACGCACTATGGGACTTAACATCTGAGGTCATCAGTCCCCTAGACTTAGAACTACTTAAACCTAACTAACCTGATGACATCACACACAGCCATGTCCGAGGCAGGATTCGTACCTGCGACCGTAGCAGCAGCGCGATTCCGGAATGAAGCGCCTAGAGCCGCTCGGCCACAGCGAGCGGCTCTCAACATAGTATTGCAGGTGGTGGTTCAAATGGCTGTAGAATCGATAACTGGTGGAACCAACGACCCTCGCCAGTGGCTAAACTCACATTAGCCGAAAATGTTTCTGCCCCTCTGCATCAGCTTGGAGGACGCTGTGGTGACTCTGTCTCGAAGTCGGACGATGGAGACTACGGATCTTGATCTCAGAATTCTATCCTCCCACCTAATTTCCAAATTGAATGTGAAGAAAGAGGAGACCTTGCACTGATACATTTTCCATCTCTCACAGTAAATTAAATGGCTCTAAGCACTACGGGACTTAACATCTGAGATCATCAGTCCCCTAGGCTTAGAACTACTTTAAGCTAAGTAACCTAAGGACATCACACACATCCTTGCCCGAGGCAGACTGGTTAACCAGTGACTTGTGTCCTACCACACACTATCTGAAAAACACACATCACTCTTCTCCCTTTGTCTCTTTCTTTGGCCAATGAGGTGCTCTGTCTCATCACTGTCTGGTATCTATTCCTAACTTAGAGTTTGTTTATGCTAGCCAATAGCGACAGTCTTCATTTTAAATAAACACTGTGTTCTAGAAAGCCAGTGCATTTTGTTGTTTCCAACAGTTTCAAAGGCCCAGGACCAAATGTACCCTACCCACCATTGAGATATCTTTAGTTTTATGTGGTTTTCTGAAGAAACGCCGAGATTTCGACATATTATTTACAAAGGTGTGTTGCAGCTTAAGACACCGAGTTCTCATCCCATTTCCTGCTAGTAAACCATTTTCACCAGGCGTTTCTCCATGGGAGATGCTGTCTGCGTTTCTGTACAATGGCTCGACTTCTTGCGGCGTTTCTGCACATTAACACTCTCTGTTTGTGGCCAGTGAGCTCCCGGACCACCTTCGGCAGCGTTTCCAAGAACTTGTCCCTGGGGTGCGATTCTCTTGCAGATTCGGCCTGTGCTCGGCCCTACTCATTGTCTCGTGGAACTTTAAACATTTTCCATTGCTAAATTGAAAGCAAATATGAATTAAGAACAAGAGGACAGCAAGATTACATTAGTTATCTACTGGCAGTCACCAGTACTGTAGTACATCAATTTTATCAATGTATTTGCTCGAGATTATTTCACACAGGGAGAGATCTAGACAGACTTGAAAATAGAAGTAAGAAACTTCAAAATTTCATGTTCGCTTTAGTAGAGTATTCATTCAGATTGCTGACTCTGCCAAATTATGTTGCCGTCTTCGGATCGTATGCTCTACACTTCAGAGAATCTTGACAGATTAAATAGGAGTTTCATTACCGATGCGCAAATGTGGCGAGACTTTCCGAAAAACTGTCCCATCACAGTTGCTGCTGGTGATGCCTAGTCGTCTAGCTGTCGGACGTAGCCTGAGTGTCGAGGTGGTGCCGTTGGAGTCCGACGATGAGAACTGCGCCCTTCTTCAAAATTCAGACTTCCTTATGCGCCTCTGAAGCGCATTTTTTTTTACTGAAACTCAGCACCCAGTAACGTTGCCTATAGCAAGGGACTTGCCCTGGAGTGGTGACACCGACCCACTCATTACTGTTACTGGGTTGCAGTTTTACGCCAAGAGCCGCTAGCCTAGTCTCACAATGCCCTTGTGTTTGTTATTCTCAACCATAAGTCGCCACACTGTGGCTGCCTGCCTGCAGCTGCTAATGCAATACTTCACAGCGGCCTCCTCACTACTTCTTATTACTTTTCCATAAGACATTACTTTTGCTCAAAGACTGGGTAGCGACATTACACATTAGACTTACAATTATAAATAATAATTTTACTTATGTGTGGAGCCACAGTGAAATACATCTTTTGAAAGATGTAAACGCCATTTGACTGTACAACAGGTTTTATTCCACAATCTACATTAACAAGTGTTACAAGAGTGAAAAGCATTACACTCAAGATGAACACAAGTCACGGTCAAAATATATGTCTTTGGTTATATAAACCAATTTTGTTAAAAGTAATGCGAGAAAACTTGTGGAATACCCTAATTTACTGGTAATTAGCATGCCTTCTTACATGGTTGTAAAACAAAATAGGCAACTAAATAACAGCCTCTCTGCATAGACACAGTGTAGCAAAATGATGTCTTAACAGATGTCCTATCATCTTGTTCTCTCATATTGTCGATGTTATCCATGTGTTTTTTCATCACCGATTCTAAGGAGAACTACTCATTCTTTACCTTACCAGTACATCTGATTTTCAAACATTCTTATGTAGCACCACATGTCACATGTTCCGATTCCCTTCTGTACTGGGTTTCCCACATCCCGTGTTTCATTATCACATAGAGCTGTGATCCGAACGTACACTTGACAGCAAAAAAAGTGGGTCACTGCCGAATACAACCAACTTAATGTAGCTGTCTTGCAGGTCCTCTAAACACCAAAACCCCGCGGGGTACAGTTGTTTGACTACACACAATGGGTACCGCAAGAGACTACTAAGAGACCAAAGATCTTTATGGCAGTCAGTCTAAGTGTCAACTAATATCGTCATACAAAACATATTAGAAAACACGTTCTTAGCGATGAGACACCCCATAACACTCATAATCTAACCTTAATTACAACAAGTGACATTCCAAAAGTTCTGAGAAAACAGATTATTTTACATGTATCGTACAGTAATCCTTAGTCAAAATTAAATACTTGAGACAATATATGGAGTTACACAGCTGTACGGTAATTGTAAAAACGTTTTTCGCTCTAAAAGGTTTTCCATCCGCGTGCTGAAGGTCGCTCAACGGCGAGTGGCTCTGGAAACTGGATATTGGACGAACCAGTAGAAAAACGCGATTAACGGCAAGAAGCACTCTAAGGAAATCTCAACATTAACAGCGAATCACCAGTAATATCATTGTTCTCGTAACACATCAACAGCTACGTGTACACAAATTTGAACTTCCAATGACATGACCAAAGACGTCGTTCTGGACCCGGATTCAAACCCAACACCTATAGCCGTTGCTAACTAAGCTAAGCTTTGTTTGTGCCTTATTGAGACCCGATCACTAGGCATAAAGAGAAGTGAAGAATGGACGTTTGCACCAGTATCAGTTATTAATTCAGATCCTGAAAATAAAGACGAAAATGTTTGTACTGAACTGGGAATCATGTCATAACAGTTACGGTCCTAGGAACTACCCCCAATGATGTTTAATATGGTGTCATTCACAAGGAATGAGGTATGCACATGTTTAAAATTGAAATTCCGTCATATAAAGCTTGTGACAGGGATGCGAACCCAGCACCTAATCGGATTGTTAACGAAGAACAGTCATGTTCAAAAGTATCCGAACGACCTGGATTGAATTTCGCCTCATTCCCATGCAACCCACATAACGCAGCTGTCTAGCAGGTCCTCTAAACGCTCCTTGATACAGTCGTTTGACTATTGAAAATGGTTCCAACAAGTTACCACTAGAAAACACTGCTCTGTATCGCAATAACTCAAGATATAAAGTAATACCACGATACTACAAATATCAGGGAACACCTCATCACAGATACGACTGTCCCTAAGGCTTGTAAACTCGCATTTATTGCAATAACTGACATACCTGAAATGTAAGCACTCTCATTATTACGTCAGATAGATAATGCACGTAGTAAGTTCGTCGTATTCATGATTTCCTCTTCAAAGTAACATACCATACTTGTTATCAAAAACAAAATGTCATTAAAAATTTACGTTATTCACGAGCAGCTAGTTGAAAATATTATGAGTTTCAAATGACACGACGAACCGACTCGTTCTGCATATGGATTCAGACCCAGGTCATGCAAACTAAGATTTCGTGACTGACGGAAATTATCAGTCATTCCTGACTAGGCATAAAGAGGGTGATATACCTCGATTTTAGACAGTATCAGTTAGCAAATATCAACTGTAAATTACATAACGTAAATATTTTTAACGGTCGCGAATTCCTACCCAGCATCTACTGTCCCTGTTAACGAACTACAAGAGATGTTAAATACTGCTTCTTCACATGTAACTTACTTGAAATGCAGTGAGGTAAAGCTTCGTGTTCGACAGGGATTCGAACCCAGAACCTAATTGGATTGTTATCGAAGCACAATCAACTTTGACATATCGGATTTTCTCGGCAGTAGCTAGATGTATTAACTGAAATGGCGAGACGAAACATTAATTTTTTCCTTCCCAGGACTCCAACCCGGCACATATCGCTGTAATATTCTAGAGAAAAGGATCGTTAAGTATGGGTTTGTTACACCAGCAGTGACATGTGAGGATGTTTGAACTAGAAATAATATGACAAAGAGTTCAGTGCTGACTAGGAATCGAACCCCACACATATCGTTGTTGACTACACGCAAAGAGACGTCAACTACCGAATTTTTCTCCACCAGCAGCTCGGAATAACATCCTTGAACTTACAGTGATCTCGCAAATAGTTCTGCGTCTCACTGGGAGTAAAAAAACGTCAGATATCGTTAGTGTTGACAACGAATGAAAATGCATTAAAAATAAAAATTATTATCCACCAGCAGATAGGTGTTCTCATGCTAGAGCTTGACAATACATAGTGAAAAGTTTAGTGCTGGGCCAGGATTCCAACCCATTCATGCGCAGTATGTGGAGATGTTGAGGAATCTGCAGTTTTGAACAAACAACAAGTTGTAGTCGAGCTGTATTGTCGCGAAGGGACCAAATTCCGCGTTAAGGGCGGTCTGAGTTGCATTACCAGTTCAGAACCAATTTTATCGACATACAGAAGCTCAAATAAAAGATGGAATAAGTGTCCTGTGACCATACACAGGGTTTGTTTCGTCACTAGCAATAAATAACTAGTATAAGAAAGGTTACTGGTGATAGAGTTTCTACATGTCGCCACTCCTTACTTTATTGTCGTTTCACCTAACATCTACTTGGTAGAGAAGGAATATCAAGTTTAATGTGATTTTCAGACCACAATGCCATTATACCTTCTTCATTTGGCGTAGCCAGAAGAGAATAGAATCTACCTCTCCCTATCAAAAATAAATCGGCAGAAGTTGGAATCGAGCCGAGACCACCATCATATGAAACTATCATCAGTCCAACAGACCACCAAACCCTCTCCACTACGACCATTTCTCTATCACAGCACCGTTGCGGCACACAAGATGAGAATTCTGAAACACAGGCTCCCTGTAGTGGTCTGCAGGATGTTCAGTACATTCATTTACTTGGTTGACCGAATCGCCATGAACTAGCTGCCTTGGCTTCCCAGTGCATACATTCGACTCTATTTTGTAATCACCGAAATAAAATAACGTAACTGCCAACTACACAGAACTGCCAAAAGTGTAGGATGCAGAAATTTAAATAGGAAGTGTTGCTTTCCATTTGAGCTACTCTATTGCGCTATCTGCTTGTTGAAACCATCGTGCAGTGCAAAAGAAATGCTGTAACTGTCTGTCTCTCAGAAGTCTAGATCCGGCCATATGCATTATCTCACACCACTGTGGAATGCCGAAGTTCTGGAGGAACTGTTGTTTACTTCCAGAGGGGCTGCAGCTACGTCACAGCTAGTAGCGTAACGGTAAGCGTCGCGCACTGTTGATAAAACGTCGCGTGTTCTGTTACATTCGCTACTACATTTTTTTAAAAACGCAATTCTGCTGTCTGCTGAAGTTATCAATTTAATGGAACTTTGAACATAATCCTCTTCACTTCTCAACCCAAAATAGTCGCATGTGGGAAACAGGCTAACTTCTGCCTCATTTTGTTCTTTTCAGGTTTAATAGACAGCCAGGCAGCAGATGCGTCTCGAAGCTTTTATATTACATATGGGGAGAGCGCATCGTGCCAAAATAGTCAGAAAAGTATTTTCTGCTTTATCTGTCGTCTGGTTGTGGCATTTTATTCTTCTTCAAACCTTGTTTGACAGCTTTAACTCAGAACAAGATTTCTACATGCATGTAATCAATAAACTGCATGTGCTTTGTCAGACTGTTATAGGTAACATCAGAGAATTCGCATATATCGTTGATGATTAATTTCTCTCTCATGTTTAGTATTGTTTTAACAACACTAAAAGAAACCTTACAAAAACTGTGCACTGTATTATAAGAAACGAAAAAAAATTACCCACGATAACCTTACGACGAAAGTCTGTTTTAACAAAACTGGGTATCTGTACACAAGTGTTCCTCTATCTGCACGAATTAGTAAAATGCTACTCACTTAGATTTCGATTGGGTCTGTGTTTAAATGATATGCTGTGTCAAACCCAACAGGTATGCAAACGTGGCATTTCATAAATAAAGTTACGTATTCCTGGAAAGCCAAAATTTGCTTGTCAGCAGTGGAAAGAGGCGTTACCTGTAGTGCTGCATAGTAAGTTTTTCACCATTGCACTATGAGCTGAAAGTATTTTCTTACGATTGACTTATCGATGTTTCATCTGACTGCTTGCAGCTCTTACACAGAAGGGATAAAAAAGTTAATCTGTGCAAGACTGGAACCGCGAACCATAACAGTCGCGTTTCCACAGGTCAGCACGTCAACACACAACTAGCGGATAGATATGGTTTGCGCCTTCCTCTTACGAGGCCAATAGTGGCTATAACTCGTAAACCGCTATTTACAGGACGAGATTAGTTGCGATTGACAAGTTTAATGACTTTGCTGGGCTGAAAACCGTAAATTTACATTCTTCTGTTACACCTCAAGCGATAAAAACTCAGGTTATTCAATGGAAATGACACGAGAAATCAAGTGAACTTTGAGGCTTAATTCCATGCACACCAGGAAGTAACTCGTCGATCACAGAGTTGCCAAACATACCTTGCGTTGTTGCCAAATCTCAGTTACATTACCAGCAGGAAGAAGACGAACCGATGTGATCCTACAGCGGGCTGGGAAGTGACCATAGCTGGCGCCTCAAAGACGCAGCTGCTACGGCCTGGAATACGTAATGCGTCTGATTCGCATTTCTGTAACTAGGTTTAGGGACTGGAGCTTAGTTACTGGTAATACTCAGAACTGACTACTACTAAGCATCATAAATCAGTTGTTTTTATATTTCGTTCATAACTGTACTCGAAACTAAGAAACTCATTCACGGACGTTTTCGTGCCTCGCCGATAGTCGAGCACAACAAAGAAATAAAAATAAAAAGAGAATGTGGTTGTTTGTTTGTGTGTGTGTGTGTGTGTGTGTGTGTGTGTGTGTGTGTGTGAGAGAGAGAGAGAGAGAGAGAGAGGGAGAGAAAGAGAGCGGGGGGAGGGGAGGGTGGTAAAAATTTTTGTAAAGAAATTGAATACTGGTATGTAAAGAAATCTTTCATTAAAATGACTCGTTCCACATCATTACGAAATGTCGTATTCATGATCTATGGAACAAGTATTAATCTAATCTAATCTAATCATATCATATTGCTGACTATCCATGAAGAGTCATGAAGTACCGAAATTTTCACCTATATCAGTAACCAAATCTAAACTTGAAAATAAAAGACGACAGTTTTTGTAATAAACCGGGACTCCTTTCAAGACCATTTCATCCCTGTTAACTAACCATGAAAGATGTCTGATATACCACAATTCATAAATAACGAAGTGTGTATGCATTTAAAGATGAAGTGCATGATGTGAAGTTCTGCGACGGAGATACGAGCCCAAGACGTAATCGGATTGTTAACTAAGTAAAATCAAATGTTACGTATCGGTGTTTCTTGCCAGCTGCTAGGTGTTTTAATCTAAAATAATTACACAAATTTTTGTGCCTGAGCGACAATCGAACCGCACTCCTATCGTTCTTCTTTATTGTTCACGAATATTGCTTAAGTATCAGTTGCTTACTCACCAACAGTAAGATGAGTGTGTGTGTTTGTCCAGAAATTGTTGGCAACATGAACAGCCATTAAAAATGCACGTTAATTTTCACTAGCAGGCCGGTGTGCACGTGATAGGGCTTGAAATGAAATTATGAATATTTTTGTACTGGATCAGGATTCGGACCCACATATTTACCTGTGGAGGAGATCTAGAGAAAACTGCAGTCTTGGGAAAAGGAATGAAATGATTGAACTATACTGTTTCGAGAGATTCAGATCCTCGAAAGAGGAGATACTAATTCGAATTACAGTCCAGCAACAAATTTTTCAACATCTCTAGTTCAATCAAGTACAAGTAAAATAAGAGCCCTGTTCCTTTAGATGGCTATCAGTTCATCAAATAAAATAAAATTTTCTAATGTAAGTAAGTTTACTGGTGACAGTATTTCTGTTTTCCCTGACCTCCACCTATGTCATTTTCCAACGTAAACCGGCTCTGCCCAGTTTGGAATGAAGGAACGTGATGTTTAATGCGGATCCTGGATTATAACAGCTTTATCTTGAGGTTACCAGAGGTGAAGTAAATATATGTGTGCCTCTTAAAAGCAAATGCCTGAACCCACGCATTGCGTCCGCCGCTCGTGGTCGTGCGGTAGCGTTCTCGCTTCCCACGCCCGGGTTCCCGGGTTCGATTCCCGGCGGGGTCAGAGATTTTCTCTGCCTCGTGATGACTGGGTGTTGTGTGATATCCTTAGGTTAGTTAGGTTTAAGTAGTTCTAAGTTCTAGGGGACTGATGACCATAGATGTTAAGTCCCATAGTGCTCAGAGCCATTTGAACCATTGTTTGAACCCACGCATTGCACTTGTGATAGTTCGTTCCACCAGACCATTGTGGCCACATTTCCCAGCCCCAGGATTGTGCTATAATGGATGATGTGCTTAGCTTACTAAACTAGTCTCGGTGGGAAATAACGCGAATCTATTAAATGGTTAAGTAGAAGCAAGCTTCTGACGTGGAGATTATGCTATTCTCATGTCAGCAGGATGTAAAGACTCTTCTAGGCGTCATAGCCTCGATTTGAAGCCATTTTGAAATTTTCACTAATTCAGGAAATTTCTTAGTTCGAGAAAATCCACTGTGAAGTGTGAAGTTACCGGATAATTCGATTATAACCGTCATTATTACTATCATTTTCTTCATACCGCTGCTGGAACACATGAGCTTGAAGATCATTTAAGTCCTTTTGGTCATTATAGAAGTAGTTGTCCAAGAACAGTTTCTTTCCCTGTCTACGGAATTCTTTTTATGTTAATATCAAACATCAACAATTACTCGTAGTTTACATTAAAACTGAAGTAATTGATGAAGATGTCACTTGGTAACAAAATGCAGTCTTTCTTCATTTACCTGCGCCTAGAAATGGCTGTCGAAAACTGCCAAACCAAAAGCCAAGGGATCTTACTGCTTTCCGATATACGTCGCTGTCAGTTCTTCCATATGATTTGGTCGACGTGACCTGTTTCAAGTTGTGCATGACAGAGAATGTTTTAGAAAATCAATTGTTTTCCTTTGCTAGAAACAGAAAGATCTTCATTCTAAGCTAACCAAGTTCAAAATTTTCTCAGTATTAGTTCACATTTAATATTCGCTTCTGTAATACGGAAAAGTATTTCACTGTTGCAAAACCCGCATCTGACCCATTGACATTACGCTGACCATACATTGTAGCTCAGAGTGACACCAGTTTAAGTAACCTAATGTAGCGAATACTGTTATCCAGTTCTCTTTCTCACCGAAAAATACGCTATTAACCCATTGGGCTCCATAAGTACACTGTAACAGTAATTTCTGTGTGTGTGCAATGCATACGGATTGTTGAATATCGTGGTGCTCTCTCTTTCACTTTTGTATACATTATGCCTGATTTAAACGGGCCATTTATCATTACAGGCCCTGGGCAGTACATCATCATACTAACAACAGTAATGTGCTTTTACTGAAAACCTCACTGTTCGTTTTACCTGGTTTTGTAATCATTTAAATAAAATAACACGATCTTCCAGTGGGTGCCATTTCGTCCCCCTTTTCCTTCTGTGAAATTTGTCAGTAAGCTTTTTGCCTTCGAACCAGCGAAATGCGGCAGAGTACGGCTGGTAAACGATTTAGAAACCACGATTTAGTGCCGTTAACACGATTTCTTTAAACATTGGCGTAGCTGAAGAAATTTGGTTTCTTCTTAAATCGTCTTATGCAGCGACGTTCACAGATATCTCAAATAGAAAAAGCTCTTTATCCAGGTACGAAGGTTGTAAAACAAACTTCCCACAGTTTGTGTCAGGTTGATCTTTTCGTCTGATAGCACTGCGTAAGTATTTTGTGTAAGAGGTATTAAAGTAGTGTTCCTGTAGCTGTGGGAATCATTGGTAGAAAACGAGTTTCACACCATTGGGTACAGTACTGATAAATATTCAAAATGATTATCAACCTAAGTCTGCGTTCATCCACAAACTGAAGCGTATTTGTAATATTGAAGCTAGACTAGGTATCCTTGTCTTCCTTGAGTGGGCATTGGAAGGCGTTTACACACACGTATACGAGGGTAATCCCAAAGGTAAGGTCTCCTAAGGCACACGCAACTGCCAACGCAGGCACAAACGAGAGATCCTTCATTTTAATGGCAAGCAGAAACCACATTGTTGACTACATGGTGGCAAGGTGATAAAGAGGAAGACTATGGATACGAGGGTCTCAGGTTCGATCCCTCACCAGTCCCACGATTTTTATGTGCCGTTTTACACATATTTCCCCTGGGGCAGTGTTTGTTGATGTGAAAAATGCTGAGTTGCACTGTGGTCCGAAAGCCACGTAAAACTGTAGGTTCCCCTATTAACTGGCTCGGTAAGTCAACTCAAAGGTCGGTTGAAAGCAACAGCATACCACCTCCAACAAGACCGTGCCTATTAAAGCACTGTGGTGTTCAAACCACTCTTGTGACTGATGACTGCTGTACTTTCTGTGGGTTCCAAAACTAATGATCTTCGGGTTATTAACAATTTTGTGTTTTCATGCTGTAGCTTTGATACCAGCAAACATAAGTAACTGGCCGGGCACTGTCACCGTTCGAGTTGTCAATGTGGTAGAAGACGATGCTGTCGACCCCAGTTACAATTTTGGTCATAACTATGTTTCAGTCGAATACCTCTATGTGCCTTTTTGCGTATTTCAAGATATACTTTTATACACTTGGTACGCTTCCAAATTGATATCTGATAGAACTGTATTTAGCAACATGAATCAGATATGTTTTCCGTGCAATACATCGGACAACACGTCAGTGCAGCGAGATTTCGTTTATGTGTTGCGCAAGTTGCGAGAAATATATGTGTTTTGCTCGCTTCTGTGATAGGTTTCACCCCACTGAATGCGAGCAAGCTCACGAATAGACTGTCAATAACTGGAATTACGCAATAACACACTTAAAAGTTGTATTTTTGCATTATGTATCCCGATGAAAATAACTGTAAACAGGTTATATGCCTACTTGCTTATTATCGCGCTTCTCGATGCTTTCCTCAAAAAAATAAAAATAAAGAGAGAGAGAGAGAGAGAGAGAGAGAGAGAGAGAGAGAGACAGTGAGAGAAAACAGAAATGTATTTCAAATATCACCTCAGTGACGCCATATTCGTCTCGTGATGTAAAGCAAGGATAATTGATAGGTAATATCTCGTTGTACTAGCGATATGTATGGCTACGGGGTTATTTGTTTTCTCTCTGCAAACAACTAGAACAGAATTCAGTAACAAAATGGAAAGAACACCTACTCAGTGCGCCAATTAAACACTCAGCCACTCTTGGTTATTTTGTTAATCGCCTGTAATGCAGTAAACATCCTTGATTATTGATTTGTAATTACTACCATTGTTATTGTTATTCGGCACCCCACAACAGCTTTCCTATCACTCATTGCCGCCGATGTACGTAACGAATGGATCAGGATGAATGGAATGTGGGATGTTTCGTCACGGAGAATATACACATTTATCTCGGCGTCTTGTGTCAGAGTAATATGAAAATCTCAATAAGAAAAGACGACAATAACACCCAACTATTTCTGTCCACTTAACACCATGACGACAGACAAATTGGCGTCTCACTGCATTTTGATTATAATTCGTTAGCCTTTTTGCGACCTCATTTTAATACCTAGTGGGAGCAGGCATAATATTTTGCTTTTTGAACACCGAACAATAATGCACAAAGATAGTAGATGGAAAGGTACAAAGAAAAAATCAGACTCATGGGTGTGGATCCAGTTCATCATAAGAAGACTAAACAAGAGGGAAACGTTACGAAAGCAATGAATACGCTGGTTAGTATACATTATTTGTATAGATCTGAAGATGAAAAAGCACAGATCTGCACAGTGCCCGCATCTGCACTTTAGTTTCTGTCTTAATGGGCATAATTTTTAGATTCTTCTCTTCTGAATTATCAAATGAATTGATTATTACGTGGTACAGAATAATTAGGTAACTCTGTTTCTTACAGCTTCCATTCGCACCAAAAATGGTTCAAATGGCTCTGAGCACTATGGGACTCAACATCTTAGGTCATAAGTCCCCTAGAACTTAGAACTACTTAAACCTAACTAACCTAAGGACATCACACACACCCATGCCCGAGGCAGGATTCGAACCTGCGACCGTAGCAGTCCCGCGGTTCCGGACTGCAGCGCCAGAACCGCTAGACCACCGCGGCCGGCATTTGCACCAACATTTTTCTACATTCTCGTGCAATTCATGAAATTCTACTTGTATGATCACAAGACTGCACATAGATGCAATCGATTTCGAGGTGCAAAGTGTTTGTTATCTTACTTTTAGTGACAGGTTGGCAAAGTTGATTTCCAAAGACTTTTTATTGTACTGAAATAATCTTTTGTAACAAAGTAACAAGGTAAGTGTTTTATTCGTATATATTTTGTGGGAAACTGTAATCGTGATGGAAGATTACACACCTGAATGTTTGACACAGCTGGTAGGAGAAAACGCTGCATATTAACCAAACCCCGCGCCTCCTCTGGTTGGCTCTGAGCACTATGCGACTTAACTGCTGAGGTCATCAGTCGCCTAGAACTTAGAACTAATTAAACCTAACTAACCTAAGGACATCACACTCATCCATGCCCGAAGCAGGATTCGAACCTGCGACCGGAGCGGTCGCTCGGCTCCAGACTGTAGCGCCTAGAACAGCACGGCCACTCCGGCCGGCCGCGCCTCCTCTCCGTATCCTCCTAGGACACGAGCACAGGATTCTCCTCCTATAACGTTACAGAGCTGTTCCTAGCACAGCTGAGAATTGGCAACATCGTCACAAACATTTGGCTACACTGTGACAGTGCAATCACTTCCGCGTAAGGTACTGACCTGATTCGCTAAATTCACTTGATATTCGCTTTCCATTTGAATGACTCGTGGTATATAATCCTCATGTACACTATGACACTGAGACAGAAATTTCAATTTTTTGGCTAAAGAAATGCTATTCTTCACATAAGTGACAACTTTTAATATCTTTCACGATGTGTTATGAGGCTGAGCGGCCAAAACCATGACGAGAGTGGCGTGCTGGCAGCGGTGTGTCCGTAGCCCCGTGGTACCGCCCGTGTCTCGAGTTCCAACGGTTAAGAGAATCGTCAGTTCTAACCGTGGTACGGGCAGCGCGTGGGAGCTTTTTTTGTGTATTATTTCATAGAGCTGCGAGTTCCCAGAAAAAATTCTGTAACAAAATCAGAAGAAAACCTTTACACATCAAATCCTCTTGGCATCTCGACTCAGTAATTTGTGTTAATGGTTTTAGATCTCGGCTTTCTGACTACCAAGCTGCTATACAATACAAGCGTCTCTGAAGAAATTCGAATCGACCGTCAACTATACGAAATTCAATAATGTTCTTCACTTAAGACTCCCATGCCAGGGTGATAAGTATGAACAAAATAAATTGATTAGCAAATTGCAAGAAAATACTTTCAGCTCAAAGTGCAAGGGTGGAAAACTTACAATGCTGCACAACAGGTAACGTCTCTTTCCGCTGCTTACAAGCAAATTTTGGGTTTCTAGGAATACGTAACTTTATTTATGAAATGCCACATTTGCATACCTGTTGAGTATGACACAGCATATCATTTAAACACAGACCCAATCGAAATCTAAGTGAGTAGTATTTTACTAATTCGTGCCGATAGAGGCACGCTTGTGTACAGATACTCAGTTTTATTGAAACAGACTTACGTCGTAAGGTTATCGTGGGTAGTTTTATTTCATTTCTTACAATACAGTGCACAGTTTTAGTAAGGTTTCTTTTAGTGTTTTTAAAACAATACTAAACATGAGAGAGAAATTAATCATCAATGATATATGCGAATTCTCTGATGTTACCTATAACAGTCTGACAATGCACATGCAGTTTATTGATTACATGCATGTAGAAAACTTGTTCTGAGTTAAAGCTGTCAAACAAGGGTTGAAGAAGAATAAAATGCCCCTACCAGATGACAGCTAATGTAGAAAATACTTTTCTGACTATTTTGGCACGATGCGCTCTCCCCATACACGATACAAAAGCTTCGAGACGCAACTGCTGCCTGGCCGTCTATTAAACCTGAAAAGAACAAAATGACGCAGAAGTTAGCCTGTTTTCCACATGCGACTATTTTGGGTTGAGAAGTGAAGAGAATTATGTTAAAAGCCTGTGTATCAGAATTCTCACCTTGTATGCCGCCACGGTACTATGATAGAGAAATGAGTCGTACTGAAGAGGGTTTCGTGGTCTGTTGGACTGATGATAGTTTCATACGATGGTGGTCTCGGTTCGATTCCAACTTCTGCCGATTTATTTTTGATAGGGAGAGGCAGATTCTATTCTCTTCAGGCTACGCCAAGTGAAGAAGGTATAATGGCATTGTGGTCTGAAAATCACATTAAACATAATATTCCTTCTCTACCAAGTAGACGTTAGGTGGAACGACAATAAAGTACACAGTGGCGGCATGTAGAAACTCTATCACCAGTAACCTTTCTTATACTAGTTATTTATTGCTAGTGACGAAATAAACCCTGTGTATGGTCACAGGACACTTATTCCATCTTTTATTTGAGCTTCTGTATGTCGATAAAATTGGATCTGAACTGGTAATGCAACTCAGACCGCCCTTAACGCGAAATTTGATCCCTCCGTGACAATACAGCTCGACTACAACTTGTTGCTTGTTCAAAACTGCACCATCTCCACATACTGCGCATGAATGGGTTGGAATCGTGGCCCAGCACTAAACTTTTCACTATGTATTATCAAGCTCTAGCATGAGAACACCTATCTGCTGGTGGATAATAATTTTTATTTTTAATGCATTTTCATTCGTTGTCAACACTAACGATATCTGACGTTTTTGACTCGCAGTGAGACGCAGAACTATTTGCGAGATCACTGTAAGTTCAAGGATGTTATTCCGAGCTGCTGGTGGAGAAAAATTCGGTAGCTGACGTCTCTTTGTGTGTAGTCAACAACGATATGTTTGGGATTCGTTTCTCAGTCAACACTGAAGATTTCGTCATATTATTTCTAGTTCAAACATCCTCGCATGTCGCTGATGGTATAACAAACCCATACTTAACGATCCATTTCTCTAGAATATAACAGCGATACGTGCCTGGTTGGAGTCCTGGGAAGGGAAAAATTAATGTTTCGTCTCGTCATTTCAGTTAATACATCTAGCTACTGCTGAGAAAATCCGATATGTCAAAGTTGATTGTGCTTCGATAACAACCCGATTAGGTTCTGGGTTCGAATCCCTGTCCAACACAAAGCTTTACCTCACTGCTTTTCAAGTAAGTTACTTGTGAAGAAGCAATATTTAACATCTCTCGTAGTTCGTTAACAGGGATAATAGATGCTGGGTAGGAATTCGCGTCCGTTAAAGATGTTATGTTATGTAATTTAAAGTTGATATTTGCTAACTGATACTGTCCAAAAATGAGGTATAACACTCTCTTTATGCCTAGTCAGGAATGACTGTTAATTTCCGTCAGCCACGTAATCTTAGCCTGCATGATTGGTTCAAACGGCTCTGAGCACTATGGGACTCAACATCTGAGGTCATCAGTCCCCTAAAACCTAAAACTACTTAAACCTAACTAACCTAAGGACATCACACACATCCATGCCCGAGGCAGGATTCGAACCTGCGACCGTAGCAGTCACGCGGTTGTAATCTACCCGTGAAATGTAGTAAGGACAATGATAATGAAAACGTGTGCCAAATGTTGACTTCCCACAAAACTGAATAATAAAAATGAGCCAAGCGTAACCTCGTTGCAAAAATAAAGAATAATAATCGCCCAAATGTAAACTCGCCACAGTAATATAAGTCAATGATAATAAAAATGTACAAAAATGTTAAATCCCCACAAATTAACGTTAAAATGAACCTGATAAATTTTATAAGAGCAGCTGCGCTGACCTTCGGCCATGTGCAATAATTAAACCTGAATAGAGAAACCGAAATTCTTGCCTCAGTAAAACTGTATCACTATCTTATTTTTGGCACAGCTTCGTGCAATGCTGGCGTATATTTAATTCTGATTCTTGGAGGAAATGCATAGGAAAAATTCTTTAAATTGAAATGATTACTTTTGTTTAAAAGATTTACTTTATAAAAACTTATTATTGGGGGAATTCTTGAACAAATTAATTACAATTAACATATGTTATTAACTGAGCGCAATGCTGCTTCATTACCTTCGACAACAATATACCTCGTCCAGAACCGTGACCAGAGATGGAGGGAGAGCACGCCGCCGACCCATGTCGACGCCCGCTCAGTACAACCGTCCACTCGCAACAACTACTACCGACAGAGTGCAACTAGCAACTGCTGTCGTCTCCCACGCTCTACTACACTCGAACTAACTGAACTGTCGCGCGGTCAAGCGCAGACTAGCCACGATAAATAACTCTCTGGTCAGAGATTCTCTCATGCCTCGCCATCGCTGGTACTGAATACATATGAAACGTACGCGTTTCACGGTTCCGGACTGAAGTGCCTAGAACCGCACGTCCACCGCGGCCTAGCTTGCATGACCATCCATATGCAGAACGAGGCGGTTCGTCGTGTCATTTGAAGTTCATACATATTCTCAACTAGCTGCTCGTGAATAACGTAAATTTTGTATGACATTTTGTGTTAAATAACAAGTATGGTATGTTACTTTGAAGAGGAAATCATGAATACGACGAACGTACTACGTGCATTACCTATCTGACATAATAATGAGAGTGCTAACATTTCAGTTATGTCATTTATAGCAATAAATGTGAGGTTACAAGCCTTAAGGACAGTCTTATCTGTGATGAAGTGTTCACTGATATTTGTAGTGTCGTGGTATTACTTTACATCTTGAGTTATTGCGATACAGAGCTGTGTTTTCTAGTGGTAATTTGTTGGAACCATTTTCAATAGTCAAACGACTGTACCAAGGAGTGATTAGAGGACCTGCTAGACAGCTGCGTTATGTATGTCGCATGGGAATCAGGTGAAATGCAATTCAAGTCGTTCGGATACTTTTGAGCACAACTGTACATAAAATCAGAAGTTAAATATCAAATGTTTTCACCAATAGCGAAATCTACATCTACATCTACATCTACATTTATACTCCGCAAGCCACCCAACGGTGTGTGGCGGAGGGCACTTTACGTGCCACTGTCATTACCTCCCTTTCCTGTTCCAGTCGCGTATGGTTCGCGGGAAGAACGACTGTCTGAAAGCCTCTGTGCGCGCTCTAATCTCTCTAATTTTACATTCGTGATCTCCTCAGGAGGTATAAGTAGGGGAAGCAATATATTCGATACCTCATCCAGAAACGCACCCTCTCGAAACCTGGACAGCAAGCTACACCGCGATGCAGAGCGCCTCTCTTGGAGAGTCTGCCACTTGAGTTTGTTAAACATCTCCGTAACGCTATCACGGTTACCAAATAACCCTGTGACGAAACGCGCCGCTCTTCGTTGGATCTTCTCTATCTCCTCCGTCAACCCGATCTGGTACGGATCCCACACTGATGAGCAATACTCAAGTATAGGTCGAACGAGTGTTTTGTAAGCCACCTCCTTTGTTGATGGACTACATTTTCTAAGGACTCTCCCAATGAATCTCAACCTGGTAGCCGCCTTACCAACAATTAATTTTATATGATCATTCCACTTCAAATAGTTCCGCACGCATACTCCCAGATATTTTACAGAAGTAACTGCTACCAGTGTTTGTTCTGCTATCATATAATCATACAATAAAGGATCCTTCTTTCTATGTATACGCAATACATTACATTTGTCTATGTTAAGGGTCAGTTGCCACTCCCTGCACCAAGTGCCTAACCGCTGCAGATCTTCCTGCATTTCGCTACAATTTTCTAATGCTGCAAGTTCTCTGTATACTACAGCATCATCCGCGAAAAGCCGAATGGAACTTCCGACACTATCTACTAGGTCATTTATATATATTGTGAAAAGCAATGGTCCCATAACACTCCCCTGTGGCACGCCAGGGTTTACTTTAACGTCTGTAGACGTCTCTCCGTTGATAACAACATGCTGTGTTCTGTTTGCTAAAAACTCTTCAATCCAGCCACACAGCTGGTCTGATATTCCGTAGGCTCTTACTTTGTTTATCAGGCGACAATGCGAGACTGTATCGAACGCCTTCCGGAAGTCAAGAAAAATAGCATCTAACTGGGAGCCTGTATCTAATATTTTCTGGGTCTCATGAACTAATAAAGCGAGTTGGGTCTCACACGATCGCTGTTTCCGGAATCCATGTTGATTCCTACATAGTAGGAAATGCTGGAACCTTAATTGACGATAGAATTGTTTTTGCCTGACTGTGATTCGAACCCAGCATTTAGCACCGTCGTTTTCTAGCCAGGAACAGACGATAAATAGCTATTGTTGGTTCACCAGTAGCTAGATGGGCGCATGTTTAGCTAGACATCATGCGACGAAAAGTTCTGTGCTGAATGGAATTCAAACCCCGCACACGTGGTCATGAAGAAACTGTAACAATCATATTCTTTTCCGATAATAGCTAGGAATGGCATGTTTGTACTTTCAATGACGTGATGGAAAATACTCTGCTGGCTAGAAGTTGAATCCACAACATATCGTCGTTGGTGATCACAACGAACACAACGTCAAACCCAAATCCGTTTTGATCAGTAGGATGGAGAGGAATGTTTGAACTAGAAAAGATGTAAGGATTCGAAACCAGATAGATGACTTTCGAGGACGCTTAGAAGAGTTTGCAATCTTCGGGAACACAGTGAGATCGAATTCTAATCCCAGTCCAGCACCACAATTTTCAACGTCTCAGTTTCAAATAAAGTAAGAGCCTTGTTAACTTACATGGACATTGGTTCATTAAATGAAATACGTTTTCTAATTTACGACGGCTTGCTGGTGACAGAGTCTCTGCCTTACGGAGTTTCTCCATCTGTCACTGCTCAAACGAATGCCACTCTGCTCCAGTCGGCAGCGAAGGAATGTTATCTTTACTGCGGATATTGAACTACGCAGCTTTCTGGCGTTCTGCACTTGGCGTTACTAGGGGTGAAGGAGAGCTACTTGTGTGTGGTAAAAATCTACGCCTGACGTGAGATGTGAACCTACACGTTTTACACATAAATACAAGATTAATCCATCAGACCACAGAACCCCCTGCCAAGCACATAATTATCAATTACAGAGTACTCATTTAGATGTAGATGCAGATGTCAAGGGACGCGTAACAGGAAGAAGAGCGGGATCTGGGAATGGATAGAAGTGCAAAATATAAGCGTGAAATGCTTGCAAAGTATTGCTTACTTAGATGTGTGCCACAGTTCGTTTTATCTTAGGACCGAGAGATAAGGAAGGACTGTTTTCAGAACGAAGAATGGGTTATAGGGTAGGGGAGATCAAAGAATACGGTTTCATAGGTGGTGAGAGGAATGATAGAGAGTAAAGACAGCAGCAATTAAAAGAGAAAATGTAGCTTCATTGGAAACCGCTAGATGTGTTTACAAAGTTTTGGGGGAGTGTAATAGAAGGGCACTTGCGGCGATAGTGTCAGAGAGAGAGAGAGTGTGAGAGAGAATAGAAGAGATATTAACAACGAGTAAACATAAATGATCAAATGTGTGTGAAATCTTATGGGACTTAACTGCTAAGGTCATCAGTCCCTAATCTTACACACTACTTAACCTAAATTATCCTAAGGACAAACATACACACCCATGCCCGAGGGAGGTCTCCACCCTCCGCCGGGACCAGCCTCACAGTCCATAACTGCAGCGCCTAAGACCGCTCGGCTAATACCGCGCGGCGAGTAAACATAATACGAAATCGTTGGCGTATTGCGTGGAGGACGGAGGGTGTATTCATGGATGGAGGGGAAGAGCGAGACTTATTTGAAATAACAAAAACTACTGTGACAGAGTCCATCTACGCTGATTAGTTTGTAAGTATGTAGACAGGGTATAAATGAAATCAAAATAGAATATAGAATACTTAAGAAACTGTATATTCAAAAGAAACCCACTTGAATTAAAAGGGCAACTCAGAGGAAAGCTAACCCATATTGTATCTTTTCTGTTGCCAAGCGATCTTCCACTAGCTCCCAATGAGGAAAAATGACGAAAAAGAAGACATAACAAAACATTTTAAGAACTCTAATATTTTATACAGAATCCTTCATTATTTTGTACTTCTATCATGCGTCTTGGCATAGAATGTATAAGCCGTCGGACGTAACAGCCTGAAGAAGCAACTTCCTCCCAGGCTTCCGGGACGCAGTCCCAAAGAGCGTCCGCAGTAGTTGGTTGGTTTCGTGGCTAGTTCTCTGTTAATGTTCTGGCGACCTCAGCCCACATGTTTTCCATGGAGTTCATATCAGCCGCCCGTGGCGGCCAGTCCATGACGTTGATGCCAATCGTGGAGAACCGCTGCTGAACAAATGCAGACTTGTGAATTGGAGAATGGTCCTTTTCCAATGTGACGTCCCCTTCTGCGTACAGCATTCGCACTGACGGAAGCATCACATTTTCCAATATGTGGGCATACTGCGCGCTGTCCAGAGTTCCTTCTATCCTTTGAAGAATTCCCGCCCCTCTCGCAGAATTCCAACCACAGCAAGTAACAGATAGCCGGCCACTTCTTCTCGTCGTGGTTACATATTCGCGTCGATGGCGAGTCCCTTGCGCCCTGTAAACGATTCGTGGACCGTCGTTATTGGTGGAAAACACCTTCTCATCAGTGAAAAAGACGTTGTCCCACGACGCCCTCAGATGGAGCTCCGCAAATGCTAGCCGGTATAAAACGTTGTCTTCGCTGAGCTCTTGCTTCACGGCGGATCGTCGTGCATGCAGTCCAGTGTCCCTCAGACTTCGGCGAATCGTGTCACTGGAGCCGGGGAAGCTGGTCTCCCGCCGCAACTGCTTCGCGTTCAGAAAGGGATTTTCTCTGCTCCTAGACACTAGGTCCCTGTCTTCCTGCTGTGAGATCACTCTCTTCCTGCCTGAGCCAGGAGCCCTGTTGGTGGTGCCTCTTTCAAGGCAGATCCTCCACCATCTCGTTGCAGTGGTATGTGGTACGCCATACTGTCTGCCAGCTTCTCTGATGGAACATCCTCCTTCCTCAATGAGAGCGACGACTCTACCTCGGTCAGTGGCCGAGCCGTTCTAGGCGCTTCAGTCTGGAACCGCGTGACCGCTGCGGTCGCAGGTTCTAATCATGCCTCGGGCATGGATGTGTGTGATGTCCTTAGGTAAGTTAGGTTTAAGTAGTTGTAAGTTCTAGGGGACTGATGACCTCAGATGTTAAGTCCCGTGCTCAGAACTATTTGAACCATTTTTTCACTCTATCTCGAATAGACCTCTCCCAGTGAGCCATTACGGCAGTCAGCCTGATGTGTATTTCTGCTTGCCGCTCTTATACTGATTCCAGGAGAGGAGGTAAATATATTTACGTCAAACGGAGCGGCAGAGGCAGAGGCATGAGGCGCAGCCGTGCTGGCTCGTCCCGGGCTGTTGGCCCACCAACGCCACCGCCAGCTCGCTCACCTGCGTCTCGCCTCGGCCAGCCTGGCTGGCCCGTAGCTCGCGAGCCGCGGCTAGTACAGACCCGGGCCGCATGGCCACGATCACCCCTTGAAGGATCAAAAGTTACACCTAACCTACCCAAGTCTGTAGTACAAACTAACGCAGCTACAGCTATTATGCTATAAAATGTGCAGGCACACCTACAGTTGACGATTTATTCAAATATTTGACGAACAATACTACCAAAATTCCATTCATTTTAAACATAGCTACCACAAAATATTTCACCTAGCATGACGCAGGAAACTATACTTTCTTGTAAGCGCTGTGCATTAGATGTAGCCTTAAGAAAACCTGTATTCAACCACGACAACTAAGCGGAATGCAAAAGTAAACAGGTTTGGCGGCAGCTCCTCCAAATAATAGTATACACGTATTATATAATACACGTTTTGCGCACTTATAACATGTACTCAGTGTCTCTGAAACAATACATGCTGCACGCCGGAAATTACTTTCTGCTGAGGCACTTCATTTACATCTCAATGATTCACGGTTACTAGAGAACATTGCTCTTTACGGCAGTCAATCCACTTGTAAATTAACATCATGATATCGCAGATATTAGGCAACACGTTACTAGGGATGAGTAAGGCCTTAAGGTTTGCAACTAAACATGCTACTCCTAGCTACTACTGAATATGAAGTTGATTATTAATGTCTCTTCATAACCATGTGTGCGGCGTTCGACTCTCAGTCAGGATAGACGTTTTCGTCACCTTATTTCTAGTTAAACGTGTGCACATCTCGCTGATGGCGGACCAACATTGGACATTTCTCGTCTGTTCCTGTTTAGACAACGACGGCGGTAGGCGCCGGGTTCGAGTCCCGGTTAGGCAATACAACTTCAGTCATCATTTAAGGTTCCAACCCCATTACTGGTGACAAACTGTGATATCTACATCCTGATTTTACGTACTTATTGAACAATCCGATGAGGCTCTGGGTTCTCATCCTTGTCCCCAGCATTACATGATGGCATTTCAATTTTAAACATGTGCATCCTTTATTCCTTGACAATGCAACACTATACAACGTCTTTCGAGGTTAATTACCAAGAAGGTAATTGTCATGTTAGGGTTCCTGCTTTCGTACAAAGCCCGCATCTCGTGGTTGTGCGGTAGCGTTCTCGCTTCCCACGCCCGGGTTCCCGGGTTCAATTCCCGGCGGGGTCAGGGATTTTCTCTGCCTCGTGATGGCTGGGTGTTGTGTGATGTCCTTAGGTTAGTTAGGTTTAAGTAGTTCTGAGTTCTAGGGGACTGATGACCATAGATGTTAAGTCCCACAGTGCTCAGAGCCATTTGAACCATTTTTTTTCGTACAAAATTTATCGTCATTTACGTTCAAGTTGAGAATTGATAACTGATACTGGTGCAAACGTCAATATTTGACGCCTCTTTCTGCCTAGTGATCGAGTCTCGATAAGGCACAAAGCTTTGCTTAGTTAACAATAGCTTTACGTTCTGGGTTTGCATCCGGATCCAGAACAAAGACGTTGGTCATGTCATTTAAAGTACAACTTCGTGTACAAGTAACTGTTGATGAGTAATGTGAACAATGATATTACTTGTGATTCGCTGTTAATGTTGGGATTTCCGTAGAGTGGTTGCCGCCGTTAATCACGTTTTCTTTTAACTGCTTAGTATTACATAAAGTTGATGCGAATCCACTCGCCGTTGAACGTTGAACGACGTTCAGCATGTGTTGCGTAAACCTTTCAGACAGCAAAGAACTTGTTTCCAATTGCCATACAACTTTATAAATCCATGTAATGTCTCAAATATTTAATTGTGCCTAAGGATTACTGAACGATTTATGTGACAAAACTAGTTGTCCCATAACATTTGAAATGTCACTTATTGTAATTAAGTTTAGTTTACAAACTTTAAGGACTGTCTGATCTCTTCTGTACTATTGTGGTGTTACTTTACATCTGGATGGACTGTCATAAAAACCGGTGTTCTCTAGTAGTCTCTAGCAATACCCATTGTGTATCTTACAACGACTGTACTGTGGAGGGTTTCGACGACGTGCAACACAGATATGCAATGTTGGTTGCATACATTCAGGTGCAGCCTACACATTGGAATTCAGGGGTGACCCACTATTTTACTGTCGAGTGTACATTCTCAAAAATTTCTTCTTCAGATTAAGCCCTTTGTTTGATACTAGTAGACTTCTCAGAGCCAGGAATATCCTTTTTGCCAGTAGTCAGTTTCTTATATCGTCCTTGCTCCGCCGATCATGCCTATGTAGCAAAATTCCTTAACTTTCTGTACTTCGTGATCACCAATTCTGATTTTAACTTTCTTGCTGTTCTAGTTTCTGCAACTTCATCTTTCTTCGATTTGCTCTCAATCCATATTGTGTCCTCATTAGACCGTCCATTCAGATCAACAGATCTTGTAATTATTCTTCACATGCATTGAGAATAGCATGTCGTCAACGAATCTTATCATTGTTATCTTTTTACCTTGAATTTTAATCCCGCTTCTGAACGTATCTTTTATTTCCGTCATTGCTTCTTCAGTGTGTATACTGAACAGTAGGGGTGGAAGACTACATTCCTTTCTTACGCAGTGCTGAATCAGAGCACTTCGTACTTGGTCCTCTAGTCCTCTTTTCCTCTCTTGGATCTTGAACATGTTGTATGTTACCCGTCGTTCTCTATAGCTTACCCCTATTTTGTATCAGATTTTCGAACATCTTGCATCATTTTACATCGTCGAACGCTTTTTCCAAGTCAACAGCTCCTTTGAAATTGTATTGATTTTACTTCACTCTTGCTTCCGTTGTCAACCACAATGTCAGGACAGCCTCTCTGGTGTCTTCACCTTTTCTTAAAGTCGAATTAATAGTCATATAACAGACCCTCAATTTTCTTTTCCATTCTTCTGTATATTATTCTTGTCAGATACTCAGCAGCTTGGATGCAAGAGATGTTAAGTTGGTTGTGCAATAGTTCTCGAACTTATCAGTTCTTAGCATCTTCGGGGTTGTGTGAATTTTTTTTCTTTTTCTTTTTGGAAGTCTGATAGTATATCGCCAGTCTTATAGATTCTACACGACAACTTGAATAGTCATTTGGTTGCCGCTTCGCTCATGCCTCCGTGTTCATCCCAACCTCTCTAAACGTATGCTCATGATCCATAAGTGAGATATACAATGATGACGGCATAGTTGTCTCACAGTTTTCATTTAAAATTGATTATCTTTACAGCGTGGTATCACTGTAACAAATATACCACATGTAGAATCGCGGTTTGGTGAGGGGGAACTTTTTTGTTTGAGCTAGCAACATGGGGTAGAAGCTTTTGGTTTAGCCCAAACCAGGGGTTTTGCATAGCCATTCGAACATCTGTCTTACTGTAGCTATGTTACAGTATTTTAAGCAAGGTTTAAACGACGAATGGGAGCTAGCGGCCAGGCAAATAGTGAAAATCGATTGATTCGTTGTGCAAAAGATTTTAATTGGGCTGAAATTAATGCTCAGCTAATGCCACCATTTGTATGTGCACCATTCGGATTTTACGTGCAAAACATGAAAAAAATTTGTTCTTCTGGGGGTTTTTTGAAACGTGACGCTTTTATACTGTAAACTTGTACGAATAGGTTCAAACTTTGCTCGAAGTTAGATACATAGATAGTCAAATCGATTTTTTTTAAAAATCCAGTAATCTGTACCCGTTGTCAAGACACGATGGTTTAAATTCGAACTAAATGCAGCACGTACAATTCGTTCTTACGTGAACTGAATACGTGGAAACGGGTTAAATTGAATCAAATAAATAAAAAAATACATTCTCACGCTAAAATTGAGAACTTCATTTTAAAAGCTCTAGCTTCTTTCGAACTTTACGTGCAAATAACATGTTTTCTGTGCGTCTTTTTCCGCGAGCCGCTTCTATGTTTTAAATTCGTGCGAATCGCTCCAAATTTTGTAAGAAGGTGGGATATATGTAATAAATGATTGTCCTTTTATTTTGTCAAATCTTTATTGGTTGCCACGACAGAAGCAACATGTTTCGAAAGACAATAAAAATGTCTTTATCGAGTCAGTCGTCTCCCGAGTTCAACAAATATCCACATCGATTGCCGAGATTTGGGAGTCTAATGTCAAAATTGTGGTAGAGTGAAAGTTGGGTACCAGACTGAAAAATGCTCCTATCATAGGACAAAAATGGCAAAATTGTCCTGGGCAGAGTTAGGGATGTAAAAGTAGGGCTCTAGCTTTTCGACTTATCTGACAGATTCAAAGACATTTAAATGAAAACAACTCGATACATTCGCACTTCTTGACGAATTACTCCTACTTCCCTCTTAGCTGCATGGCGTTTGCACACCTCCTAGATCGTGTGCCCAAAATCCACAAAATCCGCCAGGCATAGTAAACAATATATAATATCTATTTACTGAAGAGTGTACATGTAATATCTAAAAAGTTTTGTGGAGGGTGGATTTGTTCCTGAGGGGGGGGGGGGGAGGGAGGGGGGAGGGAGAGGACGTCAAAACAATCTTTTTTTCTCTGGAATTGGGGGGGGGGGGAGGGTTGATTTTTCCCCCGAGGGGAAAGAATCTACAATAGCAAGTATCCGTGAATCGGGGTGCATCTATAATAGGAAATATCCCAGAATGAGGAAGCATGCATCCTAAACTCTAATGTTACGTTGTGTCATACTGCACGACATTACAAAAGCCATGCTGGATGACATGATGGCATGTGTCATGTTATACTACATGATATCATGTATCATGTTACTTAAATTGACACGATGCATTGTATTACATGATATGGGTACTACCACTAACAAGTAAAAGAGCGCGATATGTCAAGATGATTTGATTTAAATGTCTTTGAAGCTGCTATATAAGCCGAAAATCTGCTTCCCAGCTTTTACATCCCTAACTCTGCCCAGGACGTATACACCTTCTTTCGTGCTGTGATAGGAGCATTTTTCAGTCTAGTCTAAATATACCGACTTAGTGTTTTGCGGAATCACATCGTCTGTCTTTCAGGGATTACTATTTAACATTCCCAAACATTTATGTTACACTATCATGGTGGCTGTTATGATTCTAGCAGCACGTCTCTGATTTCATTCGAAGTCTGTTCTGTCTATTTCATTAGGACTAAAAACTTTAGAACAATACTATAGAATTGATCGCCCTATCGTCCAGTATGCTATTTCCTTTATAGATGCACAGCAGTTTCCCAGGACCCTTAGTACAAAGCTTGGGTTCACTTTTCCATATGAAAAGGTCAATAAAATGAAAATGACAGATCGGATGCCACGGATTATGGGATACACCACCATAGCGGAAAGTTTCGGAATTAATACTACAGCCAGAGAGATGATTTAATCGACTTTGGTAAATCTTTCACGTAAGGGAGAGTTACTTATAACCATAGCACAGAAATTCATAGTGCCGGCTGCGTTCAAGTGTTTTCAGCGCTTTGTGACACAATCCTTATTTGCCAAAGATTTTTCTCTGCTTGACATTTACAGGATACGAGCATTTGAAATAGACGCACAAGGACATCAATTACTTATCTGAAAGTGGGTATCGATTGAGAAAGGTATACAACTAGCGTGAATTTTTCCAACGTAGTTCTCATTGTCTTGCCATCAATGAAGGAATGGTGGTTGCCTCTATGTAGTATACAATGAAGCGGGAAGAGCCTATGTGAAGCTGAAACTTTGTGATGGTCCGGGAGGCGTGCTTAGACGGCCAAATGCTAGACAATGAAAGGTAGGCATCTGGATTCGAATCTCTGTCGAGAACGCAATTTTATCTTACCGCATGCAATGCAGATAATTTCATTGAATCGTTTTTCTCCTCCCTGCACGTTTCTGTATTTCTCTTGCTGATTCCAAAGCGATGTTTTAAATGGAGGTATATTTTCCCCTATTTAGTTTTTCTGATCGTCAGTTAAATGAATTTTAGTTACTTATTACAGACATTCACAGTTTAGATGAGAAGTAGATTTTGTGCTGTTATTTCCAGAGACCAACATTTTTCAACGTCGTGTGGTAACTGAAAATGCTGATTTCCGGCAGCAAAGCTTATCCCTCACATGTTAGATTCCTGCTGTCAGATACAACATGCACCAGAACGGAGCGATTGTTCCACTGATACTGTCTGTCTAAATTTTCTGCCGTCTGTTTGTTAAATGTCGAACAGAAACCGAACACCGACATTGCAACGGAATTCACAGTGTTTCAGATTCATATACAGCCTCTTCTCTCTCGATTCGTTTTCCTGTGTCCACATATTATAATACGTAATGCAAAAGGAATGTTTTAGATTTATAGATCTTGTCATGTAATGTAACAAAATTTCATGGAGTCACCATAAAATCATCACATTAATATTTCCCACCGAAGCACATGCAATGTGTCGTTGTCCCTTTTTTGTGACTGAATTAGTCAACTTTTTCTCAGTTTATGAAAAAATGAAAGAAAATTGTTCATCATATTATTTGCTCATTAACAAAGGAGGTTTTTGCATGTCATGAAACAACTAGTTTACAGCCTTGCCGAAAAATAAGCATAATTACAAGACTCTCACACGTAAATATTAATATTCACTAATTGGTGCAAGCACTAAATATATGTTTACTGTATACGTCTGGGGAAATAACAAGTGCAACTCAAACTCCGCTGACAGTATTTCTGAGGTTGCTTAGGGATATTTTCTGGGTATTTTGGTTTAAAGAACTCGTGCTCTCCAGTAACTCATTACAGATTA